>NC_041410.2:71716791-71899291 GCF_900747795.2 Erpetoichthys calabaricus | reverse complement strand
TTATAGGACACTTTACATTAGCAGTAAATCTCAAAGTGCAACATAAAAAATTTAAACAAAGGCAAAACAAGATAAATAAAAACAGAGATAAAACAACAATAATTATAGCATTCTTGTTAATATGCTTTCCTAAATAGAAGTCTTTAGCTGTTTTTTAAAACAGCCCACAGTCTGCTGTGTTCTCAGACTCTCTGGTATGACATTCCAGAGCCGTGGAGCAGCGGCTGCAAAGGCTCGGTCACCCATTATATGAAGTTTGGTCACAAGGAGGTGAAGGCGGTAGGTATTTGTAAAACGGAGGTTCCTTGTAGTGGATTGTAATATAAGGAGTTATTTAAGATATTGTGGAGCATTTCCATGGATACACTGGTGAGTAAACAGAGTTTGTATTCCATACGGACATGGATAGGGAGCCAATGAAGTGATCGAAGGATTTGTGAAATTTGTGTTCATATTTCCGCACCCTCATCAGGATTCTTGCAGCACTATTTTGAATTTGTTGGAGCTTTTGAAGGCTCTTGTTGGGTATCCCGATGAGGAGTGCAGTATAATAGTCCAGTCTGGATAAGACAAAGGCATAAATCAGCTTTTCAGCATCACAGAGGGAGAGGTAGGGACGGAGTTTGGCTATGTTTCAGAGATGAAGGAATGCAGTTTTACAAAGGTGATGGACATGTGTATCAAATGACAGATGGGACACCCAGATTTGTAACAGAAGGGGAGAGGGTAATGGTACGGTCAGAAAAGGAAATATAATTTACAGAGGAACGAAGTTGATGGGGGGTGCCAATTAAAAGAGCTTCAGTTTTAGTGCTGTTCAGCTTGAGGAAGTTCTTGGACATCCAGGCCTCAATCTCATCCAAGCAAGAGGAAAAAGTTGATGGAGGTGTAAGAGAAGTCGAATCCAGTCTCACATAGAGCTGCGTATCATCGGCATAGCAATGGAATGAAACTCCATTCTTGCGGATGATGTGACCCAGGGGTAGTATATAGATATTAAAGGGGGTCAGCCCAAGGACTGACTGCATATATATATATAATATAATATAGTAAAAGAAGCCACAAAAACAGGAAAAAGGTTTGGGGTTCCACTCCATATATTATTGTTAGTATTAAGCAATTTCTTCGTAGAGATTTCCCAAAAGACTGAGTCCAGAATGGATCTGACTGGGGAAGGCAAGTGGCTGGCTTTATAGGTGGTGGGAAAGAAGAGGAGGGTCCAACGGAGTATAGGCTGGAAGTGAGGTCAGCAGGAGGGTGTGGTCTGGAGACAGAAGTAGAACTTTGTTGGGGCTTAGCTGGTCTTTCCTTCTTGGGGTCTGCAGAGGAGGGAGACATGACAATAGTGTTCTTCATCAACCCCTTACCAGGCATCTTACCTTAGTTAAGTCCATAGACTGCCTCCTATGTGCACGTGTGTGACATACATATATATAGTAGCTCAAAAAAAGTGTCCATAGTCTGCAAACTGGTGAAAAGTGTTAATGTGTTTTTTAAATCACGTGTTTTATTTAATGTAATTTTTTTTTCTTGGTTTTACTTTCATAGCTGAAGATACGTAATATGTTGAAAATAATTTGGTGGCAAAGTAATATTTTAAAACACTTCTCCTTCCTTTTTCATTCTCTTAAAATAGAATGTTGAACAATCATACTCTGTTTGCCCTTAACATTTGACATGTTATATATGTACAGAATGTTCAGCACATTATTGGCTAACTATATATTATACTTTGCAAACCTTAAGGCTTCAAGGAGAAATCATAGTCCTGTTTAGAAAGTCATTAGATAATGGAGAATGTCAAATGTTAAGGTCTTATTTTATTGTTATTGCTTCACAATAGATAGTCACTGTCAAAGAGCACAAAATTAATCTGATGTTCTCTTAAAAAATAAAGCTACATAGCTAAGGGTGTGACATTAGCAAAAGAGCTGAGAAAATGTTGGAGAAGTTTAAACATAAAGCTTTTTTTTTTATTGTTTAGCTTTCTATTAGTAATTTCATTTTTGTGTACTGTTACTTTATTCTTTTAAATTTCCTTAAAATCTTCTTTTTAAAATTGTTGACCTATGCTGTTTATATTGTTACTCATTTTTGACCTATCACCAGTGTTAACATGTTAGTCTACTGAATTTAATTTTTCAGAACCAGAGTGCCTGTATTTTGCCTGTCTGGTTTGTACCAATTTGTCAATAACATATTTGTTGCCTCAGAAATTTTGGAATAGAGTCCACTCCTAGTTATGAAATCCTGTAGTGTATTAGGTAAACTCACTTTCCCATTTCATTCTCTATCTTTTTTTCTTGATTACCCAAATAGAGCACAATTATGATTTACCCTTTAAACTGAGGCCACTTATTTATGTAAGCACCGCATGCTTTAAGATTCATGAACTGATGTCTGTTTGTTTTCAAGTAATATACTGTATGTACTTTTTGCTTGCTGCAGTTAGGATTTTTATACAAAGCAAGATAATATTTTTGAGAGTAGGAACTTAGACCTAGACAAGCATTTGTGCCATTTACTTCACTATCTGTGGGAGCAGTGATTGTTTAGTCTAGCGTTTTCAGATTTTGAAGACCTTGGTTTGGTGTGAACATTCTGGAATCACTGCCTTGCTTGCCAAACTTGAACATTTTACTGTTCCCAGAGACTTCCTGATGCGGTCAGCCTGGATGTTGTCATGCAGCATAACTGAGTCATTTTAGTTGTAACATACTCGTCTTCAGATCTCAAAATACAAAGAACATCATCCACTCACAAATGATTTCTTTCATATTTTCCTTTGATGTGAAAAACATTCAATTTGATCTGTCATTATATCTCATACTTGAAACAATTGAAGAAGTTTTTCAAATGCCTCAAACACACACCCCATCTGTTCATTTATCGTTTGAGAAATTAGAATATTATCCTTCCCCTCAATTTTTCTCTTTCAATATGGCTTCCTGAATGAGCAATGAGTGACATTTGGTGGGAAGACTTAGTTATGACAGAAAATTAAAACAAACACCTCTTCATTTGTCTAATTTGTGACTATGTTCAAAGAATGTTGCTCTGGATGTACAGAGCACTAAGTAAAATAATCCCTTCTGAGATAGCCAAATAAAACCAGTTCAATCAGCTACAGACGCAATTGTTGCTAAACAGCTCACTGCAAAATTAAACTTACCTCAGTGGGTGGACCCTGGTGGAACTCATTTCCTAGGTTTATTTCTTTATCACAAAGTTCAAGTCATGTCTATATTCCTTAACATCCTAACTGTGAATAATGTCATCGTGTACTTGCTTTACTGTGTCACATGTTTTGAGAACTGAATAAAATCATTGTATATTTTTCTCACTTTGTTGGGTTCATAATAATCCCTAATAATTTTGCAGCTCTGTTTGAGGGTAATGCTTTAACAATGATTAACACTAGAATTACCAGAGCCTACGAAAAAACTTGTAGATTTGGCCCACCTTAAAACCGTTCTCACCTCTCTTTTGTCTTCTAAATGTGCCGATTAAGACGAGCAGCAAGCAGCCGGCTATTCCATTCCCCACCGCCACAGAACGTTCACTAAGTTTTCCCAGCTCATGCCTTGTTTGATTATCTGGGAGTGCCTGAACTGCTGGAGTTTTAGAGTGGAAATAATAGATGTTATCTGGAACACACACATTTCATGTGTGTTCCGTTTCTACAGTAATGTGTGTAAACATGTTAAAACAGAAACTTTTTCATGTTTTAGTAATAAATGTCACAAAATGTAGGCATAAACTATAGAATATGTGAAGCCTGACGTCCAAACATCAAATAAACACTTTCACAAAAGGTTCAAGAATAACACAACACCTTCTGTGTCGTAATGCTAAGATTTACTGACTCAGAGCACAGCAACCCTGCCGTGCCTTAGAGACCAGAGTTCGATTGCCCACTGGGGATGAAGTGTTTTTTTTTTTTCTTTGTAGCCTCAAACAGACATAAAATTTATAAATTGGTATGCACTGTAAATTGTTAAGTTTAAAATGTTGATGGCGGTTATTTCTGTTGATTAATTCATGCATTTTTACTTAGAGTCAGAACAGGAGCTTATTCAGCTTCTGATCTGACTCTAAGTAACAGCGCCAGTATAAATCACACCCAATCTGACGCTGTTCGTTTTCAAATAATATTGCATTACTTCAACGATGTTTTCTGATTGTTACTATTCGCGTCATAAAATTATTTCTTCAAAACGTCACATATATTTGACTCTTTTTTAAAAATGTGCGTTGATCACTGCCAGCATGTTGTAGCACACAGCAACTGGCCACCTGCATGTTCTTGCGCGCACTGAATAAGACCGCTATATGCAATCATCAGTATCAAATGTTAATAGTTAACAGTTCACACACACGCAAGGATCGTCTTTCCTACATTTACAACGTGTGTACCTATTACAATGTACACACTTCTCTATGCTGTGGTTTCTATTACACACCTGAAAGAAAGACAATATATGTGAAAACATCATAGCACTAATGCAATATCATTTGAAAATGAACAGCGTCAGATCGGGTGTGAATTTATGCTGGAACTGGAAATTCTCTGATGTGGAATCGGTTCTGTATGGTTGTGGGCGTGGGTGTGAGTGGTGGACATAACTGGGAATTACTGTGAATGTGCGTGGTGTTTTGAGATAATGAATAGAGCTGCAAATTACAGGTGCTTGTTCAGTGTGATAGGAACCATAGCACAGAGAGGTGTGCACACTGCAACAAGTACATGTCGTAAATGTAGGAATGGCGCTCCTTGGGTGAGCTATTGCGCGTCTTTATGTGAAAACAGCAGTGTCAGATGGGGAGTGTCTGATGATTGCATATAGCGCTGAAGTTACTGCTTTTTACTATGCTTTCCTCTGCATGTCCTGGAGTACAAAAGAAACGGCATACTGCAACATGTGGGGACTGGCAAGATTGGGGGGAAAAAAACACACGGTCGTACTATGTATCATGATACACTGCAGAGCTATAGCAGTCAGTCATTATAAATGAGTGTCAATGTCGCACACTAAGGCGGCTATTTTTTTCTGCAGTTATATTTTTGAATAAAAGCGCACTTGTGCGCACTTTGATATTTGGACTTCAGGCTTCATACATTATATAGTTTATGCCTACATTTTGTCATTTACTACTAGAATATGAAAAACATTTCTGTTTTAAAAATGTGTTTACACAGATTACTGTAGAAACGGAACACACATGAAATGCGTGTGTTCCAAATAACGATCTATTATTTCCACTCTAAAACTCCACTTCACTCCCAGATAATCAATCAAGGCATGAGCTGGGAGAAGTTCGTGCACGTTCTAAGTCGGTGGGGGGATGGAATAGCCGCTGCTTGCAGCTTGTCTTTATCTGCACATTTAGAAGACAAAAGACGATGGCGGAGAGGTGCAAACGGATTTAAGAAGCGGTTTAAGGTGGGACGGATTTACGAGTTTTTCCGTAGGCTCTGGTAATTCTAGTGTTAATAAACCGTCTACTGTGGTAATATACACTGCACTACTAACATCCTGTCTTATCTTGCTCAACTAGAAAAATTCTCCCATAACATAATGGAGAAATAATATCCTATTTTATTCAATAAGAAAATCAAATCACTTTATAGGGATCAATTCAAAAGTTCCTTAAAATTTAGAAGGCTTTTTACTGTATTAGTGTTGTACTGAATTATCTAAACAGGCTTAGCCTTTGGAATATCTCAGCATCTTTAAATGTTTGTTATGTTAAATCTAAGTTTGTTAGTTTAAAATGTGTTTTTAGTGCTGTATGTCTTACCAATATTTACAAATTAATTTTAATGTGTAGCAAATTGTGGTGAAGAGGACCATGGCAGTGCAGAGTTTTTAAATAAAAGCAGTGCGGTTCACACTTGTGGATGCGGGTGTGTGCTGTTGCTATACCATGTTCCTTAGAGTCTTCAATGGGGAAATTGGCTGATCACACAATCATATGCAAATGCGATGGGCCCAGCTGCTTCCTCATTGACACTCCGTGGATTGTTAGGAAAAGGAGCCTGAGGGGGAGAGTGAGCAGGGGAAGGTGAAAAAATATCAAGGAAATAATAAGGTAAGTGAAAATGTAGAGCACAGAAATGGGTGGGTGCCAATGTTGACAGAAGGCTGTGAAGCATTCAGAAACCCACGGAGGAACATGGCGAGAGCTGCTTCAAGACGGATTGGATCACTCCTGCTGCACAACAGAGAGCAGGGGCGATAATGTACACCTAGGAATCTAGCTGACACAGACACAATCTACATCCAGACAAACTCAGGCTGAGCACATCTTAGTGGACACCGAGGAAAGGTGATTGAGATGGGTGTTATGAGTGGGCCACTTTCGCCAGTTCCTCAACCTGCTGAATATACCTGGAAGATGGGTGAACAAAGTGATACAACAGTGAGCAAGTAGCACTGGGTAGGACACAAAGTCCAATTCAGACTTTATTCTGTATCCTTGGTTTTTAACGGAATATTTATTGGATTTTAATTTCTCCATGAAGCACTTAATTTTTACTGGATTATTTATGTATTTGATGAAAAACCACACCACATTCTATTTATTGTTGTGGACAATGTTGTAATAAAATGCACGGAGTACTTATTTGTACTACTCTTCTTGTTGTTTGTCTTCATTGCCCTGGCCATCCCAATCATGGCTATTGATGACCCGGGATGAAGGAGAGATGTAAAGACTGTGGGCAACATGGGCATCACACAAATACTGACCTTTTCATCCTGTCCTTGAAATTCTTACTTTAGTTAGTAGTAGTGTACATTTATTTCATTGTTTTAGGTTCTGACTGGACACTTGAAACTTTTAAGATTCTTTTTAAGGGTATAGTTTTTTGTTTTTTTCCCGAGAGCTCCAGATGATGCTGTGACAGTGTTTAAAATGTATTACAGTAATCCCTCCTCCATCGCGGGGCTTGCGTTCCAGAGCCACCCGCGAAATAAGAAAATCCGCGAAGTAGAAACCATATGTTTATATGGTTATTTTTATATTGTCATGCTTGGGTCACAGATTTGCGCAGAAACACAGGAGGTTGTAGAGAGACAGGAACGTTATTCAAACACTGCAAACAAACATTTGTCTCTTTTTCAAAAGTTTAAACTGTGCTCCATGACAAGACAGAGATGACAGTTCCGTCTCACAATTAAAAGAATGCAAACATATTTTCCTCTTCAAAGGAGTCAGGAGCAGAGACTGTCATAAAGGCAGAGGAAAATCAATAGGGCTGTTTGGCTTTTAAGTATGCGAAGCACCGCGGCACAAAGCTGTTGAAGGCGGCAGCTCACACCCCCTCCGTCAAGAGCACAGAAAGAGAGAGAGAGACAGAGAAAAACAAGCAAGCAAAAATCAATACGTGCCCTTCGAGCTTTTAAGTATGCGAAGCACGGTGCAGCATGTCGTTTCAGGAAGCAGCTGCACAAAAGATAGCAATGTGAAGATAATGTTTCAGCATTTTTAGACTAGCGTCCGTATCGTCTAGGTGTGGGAACAGCCCCCCTGCTCAATCCCCCTACGTCAGGATCAGAGAAAGTCAGTGCAAGAGAAAGAGAAATGTAAGCTGGGTAGCTTCTCAGCCATCTGCCAATAGCGTCCCTTGTATGAAATCAACTGGGCAAACCAACTGAGGAAGCATGTACCAGAAATTAAAAGACCCATTGTCCGCAGAAACCCGCGAAGCAGCGAAAAATCCGCGATATATATTTAAATATGCTTACATATAAAATCCGCGATGGAGTGAAGCCGCGAAAGGCGAAGCGCGATATAGCGAGGGATTACTGTAAATGAAATTGCAATACATTTGAGAGGAGCTAAGTGTATTATTATTATTATTATAACTGCTGCTATTCTCATGAACTAGATTTTAAGGTGTTTTACTGATTCTTAGATTCTATGCAGATTCTAGCCTGCAGTGTCTTCAAACTTTATACATCCTCCTTTCTACATTAATACAGTAAGTCCATATGACGTTCACTTGATCTTTTTCCTTTCCAAATAAGCTTCTTTAATGTGTACTGTTTAATACTGTTGTGAATCTGGGATGAGTGAAATTTTTATTTGGAAAATACAACTCTTTCTTTTTCTGTTTTCTCCTCTGAGAATGAACTGGTATGTACAGGTATAATTCATTAATATGAAGCTTATATTTAAAATAAAAAAATATATATTACCGTCTTTGTTTTTATTTGGGTGATTGGTAATTGTTATAAATAGCAGCCAATTTGACTCCTCTGTTGTCCTACTTGTTGGTTATCAAAAAGTCGTAAACAAGTGTTTTTCTCATGTTTATTTTTGGTTCTGACTCAGTGTATTTCTTACTATGATTTATCCTTTTTCCTTGTGGTTTTGACATATTGGTTTTTGTTTTGCCTCACGTCTTTCACTTTCTAGTCACTCTTTTCCCCAGTTTGTAGAATCTTAACTGTTCTAGAACACACAAAGAAAATGTTCAAAACAGTTGTTCTGCATTATGCAGTTCCCTTTAATGAGTAATGTCTCTGGGAATCTCCAATACTTTCTTGTTTGTAGAATGGTCCCTCCTGCTAATTTCATCACTGTACCCATATTTTAGACATCTTCTGTTGCTTGTTGGTCTTCTTCACAATTGTTGATATTTGTAACCCATAAATCACTGCACTTCACACCAGCAATAAACACTTAATGTGTAATGTCTTTTGTAAACTAGGTTTTTGTCCAGCTCTCTTCTTTTTATTGTTAGGTGGTATTAAGACTTTTCTGTGATTAGGTTTGTAAGTTGTCCGCTAAATATTCACCAGAAACGTATACTTCTGCTTGGATTTTTTGTTTCATGGAGTATCTTCTTATTTATTTGATGTTAATTTTTGTGCCATAGTTGGTTGGTGTCTACACAAGTGTGTTCATTAGTCTCTGTTAACCTGCGTCAGCGCTTTCCATGTCATTAAAAGCCTTTTCCCTTAACGTCCTCCTCCTTCACATTCTCTGTTGCTTGCTTAACCATCTGTTATATATAGATGTTTAAATGTAGCAATGGTCTACTGCTTATTTCTCTCTCGCCTCTGATATTGTTTCCTTCTGTCATTATTTCAAAGGTCTGCCCCATTTATGGTGCCTTCAAAAAATATTCCACCCTCCAGTTTTTTTGCTTTAAATGGAGAAATTCTATTTGTCAGCACATATGTTATTTCACAGAATGTTTCAGAAAAAGAAAGAAAAGAGTAAAGAATAAAATAATTTAAAAACAGAAATGTCATCATTTTTATATGCTCATCCCATTTTGGACACATCTTTGCCAGCCAAACACTGGCAGCTATACAAACCAGTAATATTTTTAGAAGGTTTCAGATAGCTGTTCATATTTTGATGGAGTATTTGCCATTTTGTTCTTGCAGGTCTTGCTAAAGATTTTTTTGATAAAGTCACATCACCCACAGACCACTTAGAAACATCTCTTTTTTTCCTTTTAAGCTATGGCACTGTACTTTGGATCATTGTCCTACTGAACTTTTTTCCCCTGAACAACTTCCCAGTTTAAATTTTATGGGAGAAGGGCACATGTTTAAACTGGTATTTCATAATATTCTGCCAGAATAGTATTTCTGTGATGTGATGTTGCCATGGCATGGCTTGTGATGTTCAGCAGTGTTCTAAAAAAATACTGATTAGGGATCAAGCCAGTAGATTCCACTTTAGACTCCTCAGACAATAAGACATTACATGACATATCCACAGTATTCTCTAGATGATGTTTTGCAGATAGTTTGTTGAAAAAATTTTTTTTAGCTATGGCATCATTCTTGCCATTCTCCCATTACTCCTTTTTCCTGGAATGCCTTTGAAACTTTTGACCCATGAACATCATTTTAAATTGAGGTCACTCAGCTCATCTTGAAGTAGCTTCCCTAATAAGTGATCTAGGCAGTGTAGTTTTGTATATTTCCACTCGAAGGGATATTTGTTTTTTTTGATATGGCTTTGTACCCTTCGCAAAGTCAGTGACATGCTAAGAATTTCTTGTATCTTTATTTTTAAAATTTTCATTTGAACAACTATACCATAGTTTTGACTATAGAAACAAGAGGGCATGTATACTCATAGTTTCATTTACAGTAGGAGTTCCACTGGTTTCCACACTCATAGATCCCATCAACAAATTGTGTTACTGGAAGTAACAGATTTCATCTAAGATTGGCATTAACAAGGGCATGAATATTTATTCTGGTGTCTTTCTGTTTCTATAAATTGTTAAAATGTTTCATTGTTTTCCATTGATCTTGTTGCAGTGTACAAAGCTTCATAGATCATCTGGCCATTCATTAGTGTACATCCTGCTAATATCGAGTTCAAGGCAGGAACTAACTTTGAAGAGAGTCTGTCTATAAAAGAATTAATTAATTATTTAACCAAAAACATATTTTTACAATTTGGAATAAAAACTCAATGTTTGCTCACTGGTTACCACATTTACACATACTCACTCATTACAGAGGGTGAATTAACCTAGTGCATGCATCTTTGGGATATTTGAGAGAAGGACAGGGCCATCAACAAAAAAAGTGCAGGGTACAGGCTACAAGGCCCATGTAGGCCTGGGCGGATCAGTCTCTACAGCACATGACCAGACTGGAGGTGAAATCTCAAAAATGAAACAGCAAGTAAGGCAGGAGTGAGTGGGCCAAAAAAATGGAGGCAGAAATTGGAAATGTTGGATGGATGACATTGTAAATGGTAGGTAAAGATGGTGGATGTTCTGGCAAAAAAAGCATACTGGAACATGAGATTTATTAAACATAGCACAGGAGCTGGTGGCAGAAAAGACACTGTAGTATATACTGGAGTTGGCAGTTCAAAAGTGTCAGCAGAAACTAATGGAGTACATTTTTCAAAAGATTCAGCAGCAAAGACTGGGAACTTGTGTGTGGAAACCGAAGAAGAAGAACTGAATGGAGCAGCAGCAGACCTGCATGCAAAAGTGGTGGCAGAAAGAACTTTGTCCATGGAATCAGCATTTAGCAGGCTTTGAAAAACCACATGCATCTTCTGTAGGGCTTTAATGTTCTGAATTAAAGTCTCTAGACATTCCTTGATTTTGCTTAGTTGATTCTTTACCTTTGTAAGCTTTAATTTCAGAAACGTAATGCTTTGTTGAGGTTTTTTTTTTTTGATTATCAGTCTGTCTCAGATCCTTATTCATCTTCAGAATGTCACCAGATGACTTAATTAGAAACATTAGATTATTACTAAAGTTGTGATCAGAACAGGCCATTCAATCCAACAAGTGTGTCGATCCAATTCATCTTGATTTGAGATCTGAAAGTCCATGTGTCTGTAGTTCTTTGCATGAAGAAAAACTAACATTTGTGCATCTGCCCTTAACAAGTTTCCATTTGTGATACAGTGTTCTTGTTGAACAGTGTGTTGTAAAGTAATAACTGTAGTCCACTGTACTGATTGTGCTTATAACTATAAACACTTCAATCATGTACCCTATTAATCTCAGTTTGCTTAAACTGAAAAAGTTAAACTCCTTCAATCTCTTCTCATAACTCATAGTCACGGAATTAGCCTAGTCATACCCCTCTATGCTTTCTCTAGTGCTGGTATGGCTTTTTTATAATATGGAGACCAAAACTGCACACAACACACCAGGTAAGCATATCGTCCATTAACTTATTTATACTCAACCTCATTATGTACAGTATAACCGAAAACTCCATTAGCTTTCATGATCGCTTCAGTACAATGTCTGGATGTGGGTTGTGACAAGTCCACTTTGACTCCTGAGTCATTTTCAGAAGAAACACTTTTAAGTTTCAGACCTGCCCATTGTGTTTTCAAATCCGACATTGTTACTTACAACATGTAACACTTTACATTTACTTACATTATATTTCATCTGCCACAAATCTGCTCAAACCTATATACTATCCAAATCCCTCTGTAACTATTTAGCTGATTCTATATTATCTGGCCTTCCACCTAGTTTTTTTAGCATCTGTAAACTTAATCCACTTATTGAGTATATTATTGTCTCAATCGTTTATGTATATTAAAAAGTGAATTGGCCCCTGCACTGATCTCTGAGGGATGTTTCTTTTAACATCAGACAATTCTGGAAAAGTACTTACCATACCATACCCTGAATCCCCACTTCACTTACAGTGATCACTGTTCTTTAATGAGGAGCATTATCAAAAGCCTTCTGAAAATCAAGATAAATACTGTATTATCATTCGCACCTCTCTCATTGTATTCTTCTGTTGCTTCCTCATAGAATTCCAGCAAATTAGTGAAACACAACCTTCCTCCTTTGAACCCATGTTGAGTATTTGCTAATACTCCTGTTCTAGATATGTACTGCTCAATCTTTTCCTAAATAATTGCTTTAATCATGTGCCAAGGGTTTATATCAGTGCTCACTTAGCCTCCACCAGTAGTAAGCACTCAGGTATAGCAATTACCTGGTCGAAGTGATTTGTGAGATTTTGGCCTCTTTAACCCAAGTATTATTTCTCTCTGCAATTTCCAAGTGACCAAGTACCTCCTTAGTAGTCCCTGTTACTTTTCAGAGATTACCGACTTATTCAAAGTTACAAAATTCAATAAAGTGCAAGTTCAAAGTATTTGCTATTTCACTGTCTGTATATTCTAGCTCGCCTTTACCATTCCTAATTTCATAACCTCTCCTTTGACTGTTCTGTTTCTACTAAAATATTGAAAGAATCTCTTTGGGTCATCTTTTGCCTTTTCTGCAATATTATTTTTAATCCTTGTTCTTTTAATGTCCTATGGTTAGTGCTGGAGTTGCTAGTCTTGCAGTGTAAAGTATGCCTTTCAGCTGCTTTTTTCTTTGTAACTTACTTTTTTAGGTCCTTATTTATCCAATTTTGCTTTGTTGTTTTTTTTTATTTAATTTTTTTTTTAATTTCTTACAGCTTCTGAATTTTCAGATGTCCTGCATTATATATAAAATACTCTTAAATCTGCCCCATATCTCCTCAGCTGTCTCTACATTTACAAGCTTATCCCAAATTATCTTACCAAAGCTATGCCACATCAGTTCAGAGTTTGCCCCAGTAAACTTAAATGGAACTGTGTGTGTTTTAGAATGTGTTTGTGTTCTAGCATAACTAATAAACTTCTTTTATTATGGTCACTTGATCACCTTTACCCATTCAATTGTGTGTTAATTATTACAGAATACTAAATTTAGACATGCATCCCCCCAGATGGTGCTTTAAAATATTGTGATAGATAACCAGTTACTGATTACATAAAAAAAAACCTTACCATTCTTGTGCTCCGCTATTTAAAATATAAGGTAAACCCAGTTAACATCTTTGCAATTTAAGCCCCTGTCATGCCTATAATATCCCCCTTTAAACTAGGCATTTTAATATTTTTAAACATACAGTGCATCCGGAAAGTATTCACAGCGCATCACTTTTTCCACATTTTGTTATGTTACAGCCTTATTCCAAAATGGATTAAATTAATTTTTTTTCCTCAGAATTCTACACACAACACTCCATAATGACAACGTGAAAAAAGTTTACTTGAGGTTTTTGCAAATTTATTAAAAATAAAAAAACTGAGAAATCCCATGTACATAAGTATTCACAGCCTTTGCTCAATACTTTGTCGATGCACCGCAGCAATTACAGCCTCAAGTCTTTTTGAATATGATGCCACAAGCTTGGCACACCTATCCTTGGCCAGTTTTGCCCATTCCTCTTTGTAGCACTTCTCAAGCTCCATCAGGTTGGATGGGAAGCGTCGGTGCACAACCATTTTAAGATCTCTCCAGAGATGTTCAATCGGATTCAAGTCTGGGCTCTGGCTGGACCACTCAAGGTCATTCACAGAGTTGTCCTGAAGCCACTCCTTTGATATCTTGGCTGTGTGCTTAGGGTCGTTGTCCTGCTGAAAGATGAACTGTCGCCCCAGTCTGAGGTCAAGAGCGCTCTGGAGCAGGTTTTCATCCAGGATGTCTCTGTACATTGCTGCAGTCCTCTTTCCCTTTATCCTGACTAGTCTCCCAGTCCCTGCCGCTGAAAAAGATCCCCACAACATGATGCTGCCACCACCATGCTTCACTGTAGGGATGGTATTGGCCTGGTGATGAGCGGTGCCTGGTTTCCTCCAAATGTGACGCCTGGCATTCACACCAAAGAGTTCAATCTTTGTCTCATCAGACCAGAGAATATTCTTTCACATGTTCTGAGAGTCCTTCAGGTGCCTTTTGGCAAACTCCAGGCAGGCTGCCATGTCCCTTTTACTAAGGAGTGGCTTCCGTCTCTCCACTCTACCATACAGGCCTGATTGGTGGATTGCTGCAGAGATGGTTGTCCTTCTGGAAGGTTCTCCTCTCTCCACAGAGGACCTCTGGAGCTCTGACAGAGTGACCATCGGGTTCTTGGTCACCTCCCTGACTAAGACCCTTCTTCCTCAATCGCTCAGTTTAGATGGCTGGCCAGCTCTAGGAAGAGTCCTGGTGGTTTCAAACTTCTTCCATTTACGGATGATGGAGGCCACTGTGTTCATTGGGACATTCAAAGCAGCAGAAATTTTTCTGTAACCTTCCCCAGATTTGTGCCTCGAGACAATCCTGTCTCGGAGGTCTACAGACAATTCCTTTGACTTCATGCTTGGTTTGTGCTCTGACATGAACTGTCAACTGTGGGACCTTATATAGACAGGTGTGTTCCTTTCCAAATCATGTCCAACCAACTGAATTTACCACAGGTGGACTCCAATTAAGCTGCAGGAACATCTCAAGGATGATCAGGGGAAACAGGATGCACCTGCCAAGCTTGCGGCATCATATTCAAAAAGACTTGAGGCTGTAATTGCTGCCAAAGGTGCATCGACAAAGTATTGAGCAAAGGCTGTGAATACTTATGTACATGTGCTTTCTCAATTTTTTTATTTTTAATAAATTTGCAAAAATCTCAAGTAAACTTTTTTCACATTGACCTTATTGGGTGTTGTGTGTAGAATTCTGAGGAAAAAAATGAATCTAATCCATTTTGGAATAATGCTGTAACATAACAAAATGTGGAAAAAGTGATGCGCTGTGAATACTTTCCGGATGCACTGTATGTAAATTTAGACTATTGTCTGCATTATGGGGGGTCTTTGACACTCCTGATATAAGGCTTCAATCCTTAATGCTCACTAAAGATGTGGTTTGTCATGTAATTGAATAAGCTTTGCATTTAAATTCACCTGTAGTTTAGTTTTTTTCTTGTATTTCCTAAATAACAAGTAACAGTTATTTTTCACCATCTCTATTATTTAACCAAGTTTCTGTTTTTAGTATCTGAAGGCAAACAAGTCCAAATATACAAATCCAAGAAAGGATCAAGAAAATCCAGAAGCCAGTATGAAATGAAAGAAATAATAATACTCCCTTCACCTCCACTACAAACTGTTGTGAGTCTCGTAAATATCCAGGGGAAGGTCTCCGCTGCTGTGACATCAGGGTAGCCCTGCCACTTGGGGCTCAAACAGAATACAAAGAATGAATGCACGTGTAAAGTGAGAGTACATAATTACTAAAGCTTAGGCAAACATAATAGAAATTACATAAGAAAACTGAAAAATAATTCAAAAATAAAAACAATATAACTTTATTTCAAGAAGTTAAAATACCATTTACACTGAGGTTCAACTTAAGTATTATTCAAGAAATAAAGGTACATGTGAGAGATCAGTTGTCAGAATTTATTGCTTCAGTTTTCTTAATTATTGGTGCAGTGAAGGTGGAAGTCACTTCTAGTTTTATAGTGGAAAGAATGCAGAGAGCTTCTAACACTTAATGAAATGAAAGCAAAATAAATTTACCTTCCTGTACTTGCCAACTTCAAATACCTAATGAATAATGTTTCTGAGATCTACTTCATTCTGCTTACTGTAACCAGTGCTGCCTATGATGAGAGCTTCTTTAAGGCTCTGCAGACTTGTATCTTTGTTTGTAATTGTGTAAAATTGATAGCACAGTTGTGATTCGCAAAAAAAAGCTGCTAAGGAAGTTACATGGAATGTTTTCATTGAAAACCAGTTAACATTTAAAAAGTTGGTGAATAGACATTAGATTGGGATTTAGCCCCAACACATGTTCATTTAGTCCTGCCTAGGGAAGATCTTGGAGGTAATCTGAAAGAAGGTGACTTCACTCTATGCCATTATTCAGTAAAAACTGAAGACTTTTATTATGTGGCATGTTCTCAAAGTAGCCTTTGATGGGTTCTTTGTAACCATTTGTCATGATATATAATATTTAAATAGAGTGTAAATAACAGTAATTATGCATTTTTTGCTTTATTTTTACTAAAACAGATGTGTCAGTTTCCGATAACTGTTAAATTTTACTATTGAGAATCATTAGCTTTCTGGGCTGTTGTCGGCTTGCTAATTTAATTGTTCTTTTATTTTCACTTACTAATTTTTGGCACCAATTATTACTTTGCAACAGCTATTTTTATTACAGGGTTTAATTATTTAAGTATCATCTACAACAGTTGCAACCAAACCCATTTATTTAATATAATATCCTTTCTTAAAGAATACAAAGCACTTAATGACAAAAGTGCCTTCCTTATTCAATTAGTGACACACATGTATTAAACAGCAGTCTACCAGATGTGCAACATGCTTATTGTGAAGTCTTAATATCTGTTTTTCTTCATTACTGGTTGACAGTTTCATTATTATTTTGAGAATTCTGTTTCAGATTTTGAAGTATACTAAGGGCATGAAAAGATATGTTAACCTACGTCGAAAAAAACAAAGCATTCTGTGCCAAAGCATTAATTTTCTCATCCAATAAACTGTTACTACTATTATTTGTTGAAGTGATCACAATGTTCTAAGTCATACAAAGAAACTCCCACATATTTCTAATTGTGCAAGTGACAACATCCTGCAGAGTTCTGCAAACACTGTGTTGATATAGGCGAACCCATGCAATGTAAAGAGTGTTCCCTCTGCTCATCCTAGGGTCTTAACATGAAAAGAATGCAATAGGAGAACCAGTTCAGTATGTGTGGGGTTCGTCAGGCTTTAGATTACTAGCTTGTGTGAAATATAAAGATGGTTTGTGTTTAGAGAAAATACTGAAATGTCAGGACTTTTTTATACTGCATTATGTCTATAAATGAATCTGAAACTCGATTTAATTTTATTAGTATTGAATATTGTTAAAACCTTTAGATGCAGAGAAAGGTATGGAGGCAATACATATGTGTTATTTTTTAATAAACTCTTTAGATGTGTGACCATTTCTTCAGTTGATATTGTCCCAATGTTGTCTTTGCATGCATTTCTTGAGTGCTTGTGAAACACCTCATCGTGCTGCTCATATGTAAAAGATGCTATACTATATAGAAGAAATATTGGTTGAAGTGAATAGAAGTTATGGCTTAATATGAATCAATCTATGTAGCTGAAAGTTATGCAAGATTTCTGTGAAGTCAATATACAGTATGAAAAAGAAGTCATTAATGCACTTTTGTGTTTCACTTTAAAATGGAATATATAGTAGTAATTTTAGGGAATATCTAGCAATTGATAATCCATCTTACACAGAAAATCTGAGTTTTGTGTTTATTAATATGTACTGTAATTCTACTCTATGTATACAAGTATTTGAACGAAATCAATCAATTTGTGCATGTATACAAGCCCATGAAACAGTTGTCAAAATGGAGGAGGGGAATAAAAGAATACTATGTTTTTTTGTCTCCATATCTCTTGCACAGCAAATTAAAATCGCAAATTCAGACTATATTAAGGGAGGGTCACTAAATGTGAATATACTATCTAAAAAAGAAACGTTATGCAAATACAATGGTGATCACTACTGAATTCACAGTATTCCCTGTAAACAGGACAGCCCTTCATCGAGTATCTTAATAGTAGAATCCCTGAAGCCTGCGAAAAAAGCCGTAATGCTGGGCCACCTTAAATTCCTTCGCAAGAAATGTTGAACACATAACTAAAATAGAAACTTTTTTCATGTATAATTGATAAAATGTTGACGTGAAAGGTATAATGTGTGAAGACTGAAGTTCAGATATCAGAAAAACAGTTTCACAAAAGGTTTAACAAAACAAGTGTACTTTTATTCAAGAATCACATACTGGGCTTCGGTTTTTACATATTGACAGCAACATGTAAATTAAATAATTTATTTTTTTTTAGTTATATTAACTTTTTCAATACAATAAAAACATTCATGTGATTTGAGTGTGTAACTTGTAAAGATTAGTGTTTTTTGTTTTTCTTTCATTAATTCAGTTTTATTCTCTCAGTCGCATTCACGTTCCCCCCGATCTGACACTGCTGTTTTCAAATAAAGATGTGCTATAACAGAGGTGAATGCAGATGAGGATGACCAAGGCATGTCAAGCTCGCCAAAATATCGTGCAAAGTTCTGTTTGTGATTATGTTTTGTGATGGTCTTTATATATATATATATATATATATATATATATATATAAAAAAAAAATTATATGTTACTTATATAAAAGCCACATTGAATGTTATTTACCTGTTTACCTTGATTTATTTACTTATCTTGCTACAGCGTGAAGTCACAAGTAGACTGCAGAACTTCCTGAGTTTGTTTGACACGGGTATGCTGACAAAGTATATGTGTAATGCCACTAAAAGTGCGGTGGCAGCTTTACCTGCAGCTGTAGACCCTTCAGTACGCAAGCGATGGTACGAGAATACAGTCAGACTTCTTTTTTTGGGCACATACACGGTCTAGATCTAAACACTAGTGTGGAGACTCTCTCACGTACTGAAGAGTCTATAGCTGCAGGTGGAAGCTGCCGCCACACTTTTAGTGGCGTTACACATAATACTTTGTCTGCATGCCCATGTCGATGAAACACAGGAAGCTCTGCAGTCTAATTGTGACTTTACGCAGTAGGAAGATAAGTAAACAAATCAAGGTAAACCGGTAAATAACATTCGATGTCGCCTTTATATAAGTAACATATAATTTTTTTTTTATATAAAGACCATCAAAAAACATAATCACAAACAGAACTTTGCACGATAACTTGGTGAGCTTGGCATGCCTTGCTCATCCTCATCTGAGTTCACCTCTGTTTATAGCACATCTTTATTTGGAAACAGCAGTGCCAGATCGGAGCGAGCGTAAACGCGACTGAGAGAATAAAACTAAAAAAAAAAAAAAAAGCTAACCTTTACAAGTACCATAAATTTACACCTGTTGTTACAGACTCAAATCAAATGTATGTTTTTATTGTATAATAGTAATGGTAAGAGCAGCTCACTACTAAAAACGTTAAATCCGGGAAGCGGCCAGGATCAAACCTGCGACTTCTTGATTATGAGTCGACAGTTCTTACCGTTGTACCACCAAAGCGGTTGTATCCCCTTCGTAACCTAACCTGATTTTTTTTTTCTTTGGTTATATTCTTGAATAAAAGTGCACTTCTTTTGTTATACATATACCTTTTGTGAAAGTGTTTATTTGATATTTGGACTTCAGTCTTCACGCATTATACACGTCATGTCAAAATTTTGTCATTAGTACTAAAACATTAAAAAAGTTTGTGTTTTATGTATGTGTTCAACCTTTCTTGCATTTCTCGCATTTCCTGTCTTCCTACACTTACAGGTACATAGATTGTTGTAGACACAGAGCACACATGAAATGCATGTGTTCCAGATAACAATATATTATTTACCCAATACAACTCCAGGTACCTCACACCAAAATAAACAAGGTTTGAGCTAGGAGGGCTTTTTGCCTGAGTTGAGCTCTGTCAGTAGGGAGGATGAGACGACAGTCTGCTTGCTGCTTGTGCTGATCGGCACATTTACAAAACAAAAGACGCTGATGGAGAGGTGGGAAGGAATTTAAGGTGGGCCGGGATTGAGTTTTTTTGTAGGCTTCTGGGATTCTAGTGTTAAGGGTGTTCCAGTTTCTTTCTCCACATGTCACTGAAATGGTGTTTCTTAATCTTTTCCTCAGCGTAGCCTACTTGTGCATTGAAGGGAAAGCATGTTGTTTTACATTGTGATGCTTGCAGCCATACATATTCTGTAATGGGGAGAGAGAGGGGTGTTTTGTCTGGCTGGGAAGCTTTAGGGAATACTGTACATTTCAGCTCAAAAGTGTGCCACATTGACAGATAGGATGTGTACTTTTTGGCTCTGATGGAAAGGTACATAAAATGTGGTCATGTTCCAAAAAACTTCACTTAGTCTTGCACTATAGGTAACAAATGTAGTATGAAGAACAAGGTATACTTAATGGAATAAATAAATAATGGTATTGCTTATAATCAGTAATTATACTGGAGATCTGTTTATCCCTCTTTTCCCCTTTAAAGTGCTCATTTGTTTTTATATACTGCATGTAAAATACATCTATTGTTCATTTGTATTTATTTATTTTCATTTTGCAGGAATCGGAAAAGAAAGGATTGCTTGATAGGATTCACATGATTCAGGACATTGTAATAACTGTCCAGAACATTTTGGAAGACATTGCATGTTTTGGTGAAAGAATCAAAAAGTAAGTAGTGTTCTCATATCATTTTGGTTTTTTTCCATGTGTAGTGTACTTAGAGTGACTTTTATATAAAATCAAGGTGTGTAACAAGCCTTTAAGCAGATGCACAAAATTGCAAATTTGTATAATGACAAACCTGTGATCTCTCAGTTTTGCAAGATTGAGTGCTCAAAAATGCCTCGAGGCTGGATAACTCTTAAGCAAGAGAACTAGGTGCTCTTCCTACAAAACCAGAAACACAAAATCAGTAGTGATCATTTACCACTAATTTCAGCCATGAAGTTACATTTTCCCCACAGCAAAGAGGATGAAGCACTCAGGCAAGAGTGAAAGGGAAGTTTCCAGTGCTTCTCTACTGGAAACCAGGCTTTAATGCAAGTCTTGGGAACGGTGAAGGTTGCAGTAAACCTCTTCACGTACTTGTTGATTTGTATATGGCTTTTTTCTCTTTAAGTTTTTCATCCATCTGTTTATGTCTCGAATGTGCCTTTTCGGTATGAGTATGTTCATTCTAGGATTTTCTGAAACTA
This sequence comes from Erpetoichthys calabaricus, assembly GCF_900747795.2. Classification (NCBI taxonomy): domain Eukaryota; kingdom Metazoa; phylum Chordata; class Cladistia; order Polypteriformes; family Polypteridae; genus Erpetoichthys; species Erpetoichthys calabaricus. The sequence continues at coordinate 71,878,192 of NC_041410.2, read as the reverse complement.
CCTAGTCTGTTTTTTTTTTAAACCGTGAGGTGGTATAAACCCAACATCTCTGGTTGCAAAGCAGTAATAAAATATACAAAGTACAACTTTGGTACAGGATATATATGTGTACACCCACACTCACTCCAGTTTAGAGTTGTCACTTAATCTGGCATGCATGTGTTTGAGGTGTGGGAAAAGGACCTACAGGAAGAATATTCAGACAACACATTGACAGTGGGATTGTGTACATTGTACAAGAAATGGATTTGTCTAGAAAATAGTAACGATAGAACAGCCATCCATCCATCCATTTTCCAACCCGCTGAATCCGAACACAGGGTCACGGGGTCTGCTAGAGCCAATCCCAGCCAACACAGGGCACAAGGCAGGAACCAATCCCGGGCAGGGTGCCAACCCACCGCAGGACACACACAAACATACCCACACACCAAGCACACACTAGAGCCAATTTAGAATCGCCAATCCACCTAACCTGCATGTCTTTGGACTGTGGGAGGAAATCCACGCAGACACGGGGAGAACATGTAAACTCCACACTGGGAGGACCCGGGAAGCAAACCCGGGTCTCCTAACTGCGAGGCAGCAGCGCTACCACTGTGCTGCCTAACGATAGAACAATAACAGAATAATTGAATAGCTCACCAGCAGAATTCTTCAGGTATTATCTGAGAAACGATCAAAAATAGAATGTGCCCTGCAGCTCTGCACAGAAACCTCATTTTGGCCACTTAACGTCATTCTTCCATTCATTGTCTATATTTTGTAAAGGGCACCTACTGCCTGAAAAATTGTACTGTTATTCTGCAGCCTCAACTAACTGCTTATTCTTCCTTGCACACATCTGTAAGTAGAGAGCTAGATTGTTCTAGTAGAGGACCATGCCCTCACATTGGAGGTGCTTATGCTTATACAAACCATGTTACAAATTACTCCAGTGTTCTTCAGAGATAACAGTAAGTTGAGGAAAGTTAACATTATTATCTGAAATCCTCAAATTCCCAAACAGGACTTCTAATCCATGACTTTCTCTTGTTATGCTCTTCTTGAAACTCTCAAACAGGAAAGGGGCCAACATGTATGTGAGGCACCCACTTTACACAGGTTTATACATCTTGCACTCTGCAAATATAGTGAGCCATAGAATGGGACCCAATTCTCTCATAGCACCTACCACAAGATACCATGGGGCATATAACACAGACATAAGCCTGCTTTATATCTACAGAATACATTTAAGGCAGGATTGTAGAACTTTCACAACAGCATGTATAATCATTCAAGGCTGCAGCAGAATCCGAATTACTCCTCTTGAATCTGATATCTGATATTTGAGTATATTGCAGGTTAATGTCTCCTTTATAGTACCCTTGCATAAATGTCCCCTAGGAGGCCGACTGGTGTGACTCCCTCAGTTACGGGAATGTACCCTTATTTTTAAAAATGGGAGAACTGAAGTATTGTACTTGCTTTTTGTGTAGTTATGAAAAGGAATGCTAACCAAAACACGTCTACAATATCCAGTGAATTTAGTATTTTTAGACAGACCTCTTAAGTCCCTGCAGATTATAAACCTTTTACCCATCACTAAACTCTCAGAAACAGAAGTGGACCCAGTCCCAACAAAAACTTCCTGTATTGTATCCTCCAAGGAGATTTCATGCACCACATTTAGGAAATCTTCAATGTGCTTTTTCCACCTCCTGATGATATTCCAGTCAGATTATAGCCGAGGAAACCTTCTATGTGCTTTTTTTAGTTACCTAGTAGCAGTCAGGGCATGCTTAGTGTCCTATGAAAGTTATTCTCCTTGACCTCACAAAACTTCTTTGCTTAGAATATTGCTGAAGCTTCTACCTCCTTATATTGCTGTCAAACTGTCTATACATAACTATATGCAAACCCTCCTCCTTTAACTTACCTTGGTATTAACCAAAATGCCCTAGGAGTGCTACTGTACCATGATTGGCACTAACTAGCTTTTTTCAAAAGTCGGTTCACACTCTCATATCTTGCCATCTCCAAGATTTGAAAAAAAAAAAAAAAACTCTAGGGAAAAAGTTGGATTTATCTCAAAACCAGATGTATTGTTTTTGTTCACAGACCACTCTAGCTATCTGTTCAGGTCATCCAAGTTTTCCTGACTGAGCCAGCCAATCAGCAAATGGTCATTTACATCAGTTGTCAATTCAGGTCCTCTTTACTCCGGAGCATAAGGAATCAGATCAGTCCGTCACTAGCATAAAAATCAAATCACAGTCCACCAGTCAGATTTAATTTTGGTAATCTTTTCTTCATCATCGTGATCATAGTCATGATCCTGGTGTCCCCATCATTCTCCATACTAACTCTCCATAAGTGTGTCAAGTACTGTAATTTTAGAGTCAGTAAGCTATACCCTATCAAACACCAAACACTCTGCCAATAAAAAGGGTACCCAGAAAACGTGTTAGTTGCTTAAATACAAAGAACAGCCATGTCTTTCTTCTTTTATCTCGCTTTGATGAGATTGTCTGGTGTACTTGTATAAGCTGTAAGGTACCCAATAAGGGACTTGTGCACAATTCCACAATTAATTGGAAGCCTATTGTAGAAACTTCAGAGTAAAAAAGAAATGAGCCAGTGTAGAGGTGAGTGTGACCATATCTAGCTAATAATTTCTAGCCTCCTGCATGAACTCTGGCTCTTTCAATTTGAATGAATTTTTAATCCATATACAGTTCTTCTTCCAGTAGTTAATATACCAAGTCCTGATGTATAAATTATGTCATCCAATCTGCATTAAATTCTACCACATCATTTTGCTTTGCTTTCTGTATGGTAAGTCCAGGTTCAGGTTAAACCCAGCTGTGTATACATTGCTCACATGGCCACCAGGTGCTAGGCAACAAACACCACTGCCCAGTCTGCCTCCAGGATTATCTCCCAGTATTCCTGTTTCATGTGAACTTTAATACATTTTATTTATTTGTAGGCGCCTTTCTAAACAGTCAAGGACACCGAACAATAGACAAAAACACAGATTATAAACAAAAGTAAAATACAAAAGTTAAAATCAGACAGAGCAATTGTAATCAAGGAGAAAAGGCAGTCTTGAACAAATGAGTTTTAAGTTTAGATTTGAAAAGTGAAAATGATTCAATATTTCTAAGTTCAGATGGTAGTCAGTTCCAGAGCTTGGGAGCAGAGCAACTGAATGCTCTGCTCACCATAGTAGTAAGACGAATGAAGGGGGCAGTCAAGTGGATGGAGGAAGAGGATCTAAGGGTACGGGAGGGATTGGCAACATGGAGGAGGTCAGACAGATATGGATGGGTAAGGTTGTGGATAGCCTTAAAAGTTAGTAGGAGAATTTTGAATTTAATTCGGAACTGAACTGGAAGCCAATGAAGCTGCTGCAAAACGGGAGTGATATGGTGAATAGAGGGGGTTCTAGTAATGATGCAGGCAGCTGAATTCTGGACCAGTTGAAGCTTATAAAGAGATTTGCAAAAAAAGACCAAAGAAAAGAGAATTGCAATAATCCAGACGAGAAGTGACAAGGCTATGAACAAGAATAGCAGTGGTGTGGGGAGTGAGGGAGGGGCGAATACGATTAATGTTACACAAGTGGAAATATGCAGACCGGGAGATGTTATTGATGTGGGACTGAAAGGATAAAGTATTGTCAAGGATGACACTCAGACTCTTAACCTCTGGGGAAGGGGAGACAGAGGAATTATCAATAACACATGAAAAATGATCAGTTTTGGATAATGCTGATTTTGTACCAATGAGGAGAACCTCAGTTTTGACACTATTTAATTTAAGAAAATTTAAAGAACACCAGGATTTGATTTCTGCTATGCAATCAATAAGCAAGGAGGGTGGAAAGGAAGCAGTAGGTTTGCTAGTGAGATAGAGCTGGGTGTCATCAGCATAACAGTGGAAGCTAATGTCATATTTACGAAAGATATTAATTACCAAGGGGAAGGAGGTAAATAATGAAAGGGGGGGGAGTCCCAGGACAGAGCCCTGGGACACACCTGAAGTAACAGCGGTGGGTTGGGATGTGAAAGTTTTAAGCTGAACAAACTGCGTACGGCCTAAGAGGTAGGATCTGAACCAATCTAGTGGAGTGTGGGTAATGCCAATCGAAGATAATCAATTGAGAAGAGTAGTGTGACAAATAGTGTCAAAGGCTGCACTCAGATCAAGAAGGATGAGAATAGTAATTAAACCAGAATCAGCTGCCATAAGGAGGTCGTTAGTAATTTTTATAAGTGCCGTTTCTGTACTGTGCAGGGGACAAAAACCAGACTGGAACTGTTCATACAGATTATTTTGATGTAAATGAGAATGAAGTTGAATAGCCACTATTTTTTCAAGAATTTTGGAAATGAAGGGTAGATTAGAAATAGGACGAAAATTACTGAAATTAGTCGGATCGGCACCAGGTTTTTTCAGTATTGGGGTTATTGCAGCAGTTTTAAAAGATGAAGGAACAGTACCAGTAGTGAGAGAAGAGTGGATTATAGCAGAGATAAGGGGAACCAGAGAGGGGAGGCGGGCTTTGACCAGAACTGTAGGGAGGGGGTCCAGTTGACAGGTGGATGGTTTAGACTTACAGACAAGATCTGAGATTTCTGAGAAAGTAGGAAGCTGAAAAGAGGAAAATGAGTGAGTTGGTGGGTGAAATTCAAATGAAGTACTGGAGGAATCAGTAAGAGAGACTGATGAATTTTCTGGATTTTTTCATTAAAAAAAGGACATAAGGGAATTGCAAAATTCAGTTGAGTAAAGGTGAGAAGGTAAAGAATCTAGAGGTTATGTAATATTGTTAATTAGTGAAAACAATGACTTGGTGTTGCCTTCATTGGAAGAAATAATGTGAATATAATAGTTAGATTTAGTTTGGGCAATACAGTCCTTGTAATAAAGTATATGGTTTTTGTACATCTCTTTGTGAACAAAGAGTCCAGTGTTTTTATATAACCGTTCAACTTGCGGGCCTTTGCCTTTCAAAAGCCGAAGTTCAGGTGTGAACCAGGGAACAGAAAAGGAGAAAGAAACAGATCTAGTTTTTAATTGAGCGTCAGAGTTAAGAAGTCCAGTGTTATAGTGTGAGACCAATTCTTCAGGAGTGGATAAATTATGAATGTCCATAAGGGAATCAATATTAGAGGAAAGAGAGTCTAAGTTAATATTCTTAATATTACGGAAAGACATGAGACAGGAAAGCTTAGTGTTGGAAAGTGCAAGTTTAAATGAAATAAGAAAATGATCAGTTATGGGGAGTTCATCCGCAGTACAATCAAGTGGGGTAACTCTAGAACAGCAAATCAAGTCCAAGATATGTCCTTTGGAATGAGTGGGAACATCAGTAAGCTGCTGGAATGCAAAACTCTCAAGGCAGGATGTAAAGTCTCTAGTAATAGGGACATTGATATTATTCATATGTATATTGAAATCCCCAAGAAGTATTATGCTTGATGAAACAGTAGATAAGTGTTCAAGGAAAACAGCAAAGTCGTCCAGAGAGTCATTATTTGGTTAAGGGGGCCGGTAAACAGTTGGAATAATAGTAGGAATAGGTCCATTTAATTGACACACAAGAGATTCAAAAGAACAAGAAGGCAGGAATAGACAACGGCAAGACTTTCCATTTCTCATGATACATTAACGCGAGACCTCCTCCCCTGCCAGAGCCACGGGGTTGAGAGATGTAAACAAACCCCAGGGGAGTGGATTCGTTAAGTTGGGAAAAGCCATGGGGTTGTTGCCATGTCTCAGTTAGTCAGAAAAAGTCAAACTTAAGATCAGTGAGGAGATCGTGAGTGAGCGGATGTTCAGCAGACCGAAGTTGACAACGGCGTTATCGCATTTAGCAACGGTGTTAGCCAGCCGGGCTAGGCTGGCTAACACACTGTGGTTAGTGACTCTGCCTAAATTACGTGGAAGACATCGAGAACTGAACCAGATGGAGTTTATTATTTTTGAACTAGATAGATAGATAGATAGATAGATACTTTATTAATCCCAAGGGGAAATTCACATACTCCAGCAGCAGCATGCTGATAAAGAAAATATTAAATCAAAGATTGATAACAATGCAGGTATACAGACAGACAATAACTTTGAATAATGTTAATGTTTACCCCCCCGGGTGAAGTTGAAGAATCGCATAGTGTGGGGGAGGAACGATCTCCTCAGTCTGTCAGTGGAGCAGGAAAGTGACAGCAGTCTGTCGCTGAAGCTGCTCCTCTGTCTGGAGATGATACTGTTTAGTGGATGCAGTGGATTCTCCATGATTGACAGGAACCTGCTCAGTACTCGTCGCTCTGCCACAGATGTCAAACTGTCCAGCTCCTTGCCTACAATAGAGCCTGCCTTCCTCACCAGTTTGTCCAGGCGTGTGGCATCCCTCTTCTTTATGTTGCCTCCCCAGCACACCACCGCATAGAAGAGGGTGCTCGCCACAACCGTCTGATAGAACATCTGCAGCATCTTATTGCAGATGTTGAAGGACGCCAGCCTTCTAAGGAAGTATAGTCGGCTCTGTCCTTTCTTACACAGAGCATCAGTATTGGCAGTCCAGTCCAATTTATTATCCAGCTGCACTCCCAGGTATTTATAGGTCTGCACCCTCTGCACACAGTCACCTCTGATGATCACGGGGTCCATGAGGGGTCTGGGCCTCCTAAAATCCACCACCAGCTCCTTGGTTTTGCTGGTGTTCAGGTGTAGGTGGTTTGAGCCGCACCATTTAACAAAGTCATTGATTAGGTCCCTATACTCCTCCTCCTGCCCACTCCTGATGCAGCCCATGATAGCAGTGTCATCAGCGAACTTTTGCAAGTGGCAGGACTCCGAGTTGTATTGGAAGTCCGATATATATAGGCTGAACAGGACCGGAGAAAGTATAGTCTCCTGCGGCGCTCCTGTGTTGCTGACCACAATGTCAGACCTGCAGTTCCCGAGACGCACATACTGAGGTCTGTATTTAAGATCATTCACAATCCATGCTACCAAGTATGAATCTACTCCCATCTCTGTCAGCTTGTCCCTAAGGAGCAGAGGTTGGATGGTGTTGAAGGCACTAGAGAAGTCCAGAAACATAATTCTTACTGCACCACTGCCTCTGTCCAAGTGGGAGAGGGATTGGTGTAGCATGTAGATGATGGCATCCTCCGCTCCCACCTTCTCCTGGTATGCGAACTGCAGAGGGTCGAGGGCGTGACGGACCTGTGGCCTAAGGTGGTGAAGCAGCAGCCGCTCCATGGTTTTCATCACATGCGACGTCAGAGCGACAGGCCGGAAGTCATTCAGCTCACTAGGATGTGATATCTTTGGGAATGGGGTGATGCAAGATATTTTACAAAGCCTCGGGACTCTCCCCTGTTCCAGGCTCAAGTTGAAGATGCGCTGTAGAGGACTCCCCAGCTCCAACGCACAGGCCTTCAGCAGTTGTGGTGATACTCCATCTGGACCCGCTGCTTTGCTGGCACAAAGTCTCCTCAGCTCTCTGCTTACCTGGGCTGCTGTGACTGTGGGTTGGGGGAAACTCCTATGCTGGTATCAGCATAAGGATGGGTGGAGGGTGCAGTACTCCGAGGTGAGAGTGGGTTAGGGTGGTTAAACCTGTTAAAGAAGTTGTTCATCTGGGTTGCTCTCTCCACGTCTCTCTCGATGGTGGCACCCTGCTTTGAGCTGCAGGCAGTGAAGATCTTCATCCCATCCCACACTTCCTTCATGCTGTTATTCTGCAACTTCTGCTCCAGCTTTCTCTTGTACTGCTCCTTTGCCGCCCTGAGCTGGACTCGGAGTTCCTTCTGCACGCGCTTGAGCTCATGCTAATCACCACCTTTAAAAGCCCTTTTTTTCTGGTTCAAAAGGCCTTTGATGTCATTTGTAATCCATGGCTTGTTGTTAGCATAGCAGCGTACTGTTCTTACTGGAACTACAATGTCCATACAGAAGTTGATGTAGTCAGTAGTGCAGTCAACAACCTCCTCAATGTTCTCACTATGTGATCCCTGCAGGATATCCCAGTCCGTAGTTCCAAAGCAGTCTCTCGGAGCCTGCTCTGCCTCAGGGGACCACTTCCTGAATGAGCGTGTGGTTGTAGGTAGCTCCCTCACTCTTGGTTTGTAGTGAGGCTGAAGTAGAACCACGTTATGATCTGCTTTCCCAAGTGCACTCAGCGGGGTGGCGCTGTATGCGTCTTTAACGTTTGAATACAGTTGGTCAATAGTCCTATTTACCCAGGTGTTACAATCCACATACTGGGAGAAGGCAGGTAATGTTTTGTCCAGCATTACATGGTTGAAGTCTCCAGCGATTAGCACAAGTGCCTCGCGGTGTTGTGTTTGTAATTTAGCAACAGCGGAATGGATGATGTCACCCGCTATCTCCACGTCCGCCCGAGGAGGGATGTATACAATAACAACAATGACATGTCCAAACTCTCTGGGCAAGTAACAGGGATGCAGACTTACAGCCAACAGTTCGATGTCCCTGCAGCAAGTGGAGATTTTAACATTAATATGTCCAGAGTTGCACCATCTTGTATTCACATAGAGTGCGAGTCCACCTCCTTTCTGCTTCCCACAGGTATTTGCGTCTCTGTCCGCTCTAACTGTGCTAAACCCGGGTAGCTCCACGTTAGCATCTGGAATGTTAGTTGTTAGCCACGTTTCACTAAAACACAACAAACTGCATTCTCTGTAGGTCCTGACATTTTTCACCAGAGCAGCCAGTTCATCGATCTTATTTGGTAGCGAGTTCATATTTCCCAGGATCACAGAAGGCACCGAAGGTTTGTAGCGCCACTTTCTCACTAAACGCTTGGCTTTTATCTTAGCACCGGCTCTGCTGCCACGATACCATCTTCTTACCTCGTCAGGTAAATAGGGAACCACACTGGCGCGGGCATTTGTTCTCAGCGCTTGAAGTTGACTACTTGAATAGACGAGTCTTGCCGTGTAAAAATCCATGTCCAAGTAGTAAAAAGTGTCCAGGGAACGAGTCCACATAAAAGAAAGTGGTAGTAGTTAACAGTGAAATAGAGAAAAAGGTAGAAAATAAAGTCATACATGGAGCTGCTGGAATAGCTGCCACTCGCGGCGGCACTTGAGTCATATAGAACTGTCAGCTTGGATACTCCGGCTGGACCCACGGTGGACGTATGTCCGACGGGGGAGGAATACGATGTCTGGGTGGAGATACAGGCCAGTCAGCGGAGGCTCGGACAGGTGAAAGCGGAGTCGGAGTAGCTCGGCAGCTGAATACTGTGGCATGCCTGTTGCAGGTAGGATAGCGAGCGACAGGAGGGACCAAACAAACACGAACCAAATAAATATCCTACCAGTCCACATGTTAAGCGAAGACGCAGACAACTCAGATGTCTGGAGAACAAAGCCAGGTAAGTTTCAAAGTGGGGATAGGCCTAAGAATAGTCCATACACAGCCAAATCAGCAGTCAAGCTAGAAATCAGTCTAGCTTTAAATGATTGAAAAATAAAACTCAACAAATAAACCTGCCCGAAATGAAAATGAAAACAGCTGCTTAGTCCATTAGATTGTAAGTTAATCATAAAAAAAAGTTAAAAAAAAAAAAGTTACTGGAGAGCAGCAGCGACCAGTCACGCCAGCGTTTGCTCAACTTTGATTCTAGGCAAATTTAACCAAAGGAGTTATGTTTTGGATCATTGTTTGTTTGGCCCTGATTCTTACACCAGTTTTCCAAAAAGTGTGTTACTGATAACAACAACATTTAATTTTATAGCACATTTTCATACAAACTATGCAGCTCAAAGTGCTTTACAAGATGACAAAAAAGTTATATGAAAAGAAAAACAAATAAGATTAGGCAATAATATTAAAGAATGGGTAATATAAAAGGGTACGGTCAGATGGGCGGGAGGACAGAAAAAACAACAACAACAAAAAAACTCCAGTTAGGCTGGAGAGCAAAACAAAATCTGCAGGGTTCCAGCCCAGCCCTCACATGGCATTCTACCTAACATTGATGTTCTAAAATCAGTCCTCTGTTTTCATGCTTCTTGTGGACAGCTGGGACATCCACTTTCATTCCATCAATGTTGGGATCTGCATGGTGCCTTGGTCAGATGGTTGTGACACAGATAACCAATACAGATGAACCAGAAAATACACTAGAGAATAGTAGAGATTAGTAAAGATTGCAGATCCGTGAAGAATATAATATTTTTATGCCCATATAGTCTATCAAGAATACAACTAAAATGTAGCTACAAAAAAGCCATATTAAAATAATGCATTTATCAGTTTTTTTTTTTTAATGTTCCACATTACTAGCCTGACAAATTTCTTTTGGTAAAGTATTCCAGATTTTAAGTTCATAACAGCAAAAGGGCGCCTCGTCACTATTAATTTTGGCTCTTGGAGTTATAAGCAGTCCTCCATTTGAAGATCTAAGGTTACAACTTGGAGTGTGTGTGTGTGGGGGAGGGGGGGGGTTTGTAGGCATTCCAAAATATTGTATGAAGCAAGATTATTTAAGGCTTTATAAACCACTAGTAGTATTTTAAAGTCGATTCTGAGTGACATGGGTAACCAATGTAACAATGCTAAAACTGGTGAGATGTGCTCAGATTTTCTTTTTGTAGTTAAGATTCTGGCTGCTGCACTCTGTAATAATTGCAGCTGATTGATGACTTTCTTAGGTAGTCCTGTTAGGAGTGGATTACAGTAATCTAGTCAATAAATACAAAAACGTAAACTAATTTTTCAGTGTCTTTTTATGTTATAAGAGGTCTAACTTTTGCAATATTCCTTAAGTGAAAAAAATACAGTCCTAGTAATCTGGTTAATATGCGTTTAAAGTTTAGGTTAGAGTCATTAATTACCCCAAAAATCTTTACCTCCACCTTGACTTTTAAGCCTAAGGGATCGAGTTTATTTCTAATAACCTCTCTATATATGTTTGCTAATCATTATGATTTCTGTTTTCTCCTTATTTAGTTTGAGAAAGTTACTACTCAGCCAATCGTAAATACTGCTAAGACATTGGACCTGAGAGCCAAGAGTGTCGGGGGCATCAGGCGCTATCGATAAATAAAACTGTATACAGTAATCCCTCGCTATATCACGCTTCGCCTTTCGCAGCTTCACTCCATCGCGGATTTTATATGTAAGCATATTTATATATATATCGCAGATTTTTTGCTGGTTCGCAGATTTCTGCGGACAATGGGTCTTTTAATTTCTGGTACATGCTTCCTCAGTTGGTTTGCCCAGTTGATTTCATACAAGGGACGCTATTGGCAGATGGCTGAGAAGCTACCCAACTTACTTTTCTCTCTCTCTTGCGCTGACTTTCTCTGATCCTGACGTATGGGGATTGAGCAGGGGGGCTGTTTGCACACCTAGACGATACGGACGCTCATCTAAAAATGCTGAAAGATTATCTTCACGTTGCTGCCTTCTGTGCAGCTGCTTCCTGAAGCGACATGCTGCACGGTGCTTCGCATACTTAGAATCTCGAAGGGCACGTATTGATTTTTGATTGAAAAACAAACTCTGTCTCTCTCTCTCTCTTTCTCTGCTCCTGACGGAGGGGGTGTGAGCTGCCGCCTTCAACAGCTTTGTGCCGCGGTGCTTCGCATACTTAAAAGCCAAACAGCCCTATTGATTTGTTTGCTTTTCTCTATCTCTCTGACATGCACTGCTCCTGACGCGCACTCCTTTGAAGAGGAAGATATGTTTGCATTCTTTTAATTGTGAGACGGAACTGTCATCTCTGTCTTGTCATGGAGCACAGTTTAAACTTTTGAAAAAGAGACAAATGTTTGTTTGCAGTGTTTGAGTAACGTTCCTGTCTCTCTACAACCTCCTGTGTTTCTGCGCAAATCTGTGACCCAAGCATGACAATATAAAAATAACTATATAAACATATGGTTTCTACTTCGCGGATTTTCTTATTTCGTGGGTGGCTCTGGAACGCAACCCCCGCGATGCAGGAGGGATTACTGTATTGTCTTCATAGCTGTGGTAACTCACCTTGTGCTTTGAGATAATCTGACCTAATGGAAGCATGTAGATAGAAAAAGGCAGTGGACCTAGAATAGTTCCTTAAGGTACACCATATACAATATTATGGGTCTCCGAAGTACAATTGCCACAACTAACAAAGAATTTTCTACCTGTTAAGCAAGACTGATACCAATTTCAGATGCTGTCGGAGAGGCCCACCCATTGTCTAAGGCAATTTATAAGAATACTGTGGTCTATAGTTTCAAATGCTACATTCAAGTCTAAGAGAACAACAACAGATATACAGCCTCTGTCCATATTAACCCACAAATCATTTACTACTTTAACCAGTGTAGTTTCTGTACTGTGATTTGTTCTAAAGCCTGACTGAACCTTGTCAAGAATAGAATGATAAATCAAGTAATCATTTAGCTGCTTAATTACTGCCTTTTCCAGAATTTTGGTTAAGAAAGGCAGGATAGAAATTGGTCTAAAGTTGTCAAAAACGGAGGAGTCAAGATTATTTTTCTTGAGCAGGGATTTAACAGCTGCAGGCTAAAGACAGTCAGGGAAGACCCCCATATCTAATGAAGTGTTCACCATGTCAAGTACACTATCAATTAGGACATGAGAGACTTCTTTGAAAAGCCTGTTGGTACTGGGTCAAGGACGCAGGTGAAGGGTTTCAGTTAAGAAATTATTCTACGCAGTTTGGCTAGATCTAAAGAAATAACTCACTTAAAAGGGCATGCTGGGATTCAATCAGATTAACTTTGGGGGGATGTACTATATTATTTCTAATATTTATTTTGTGTTTAAAAAACATATTGAAAAACCCTCACAAATTTCACTAGTAGTATTTAGGACGCATTCCATTGAGTGAGTTGGGTTTAGAAAACGGTCAATAGTTGAGAATAAAACTCAGCTTTATCATTTATAATTTTGTAGAAATAGTTATGGTTACAGTATATTCAGTTATTTTAGCCTTTGATATTTCACAGTGGACTATAAGTTTAGTTTTTCTCTATTTACGCTTAGCTGTTGGGCATGTTATCTTTAAATCAGACACTTGTTGGGTCTTCCACGGTGTAATAGTGCTGGAGGATTTCTTAACTGTCTTTTCAGGGGCCACTATGTCAGCTGAAACTCTCACCTTAGCATAAAAATTTTCCACGTTACTGTTAACACGGTTAGCACTATTAAGGTAAGCAATATAGTCCAACTGATTGTTTAGAATATTAGCAAACATTGAAGCTGCAGATGTATAAAAATAACACTTTTTAACAATATGCTTCCCATTAGTTGTAGTTATCAGTATTTCTACATTAAATACTATCCAAAAATGGCACCTGCCTCACGTCACTTTTTAATCCTTTTGAAATCACTAAATCCAATGTGTGTGTGTCCTCCGTTATGTGAAGTCTGGCTGATGTGCTGACTGAGATCAAAGTAGTGCAGTAAGTTCAGGAATTCTCTTGCTTTCACAGTATGAGGTTCCTACAACATCGTTTGTAAAGGTTACTTAAGCTCCTCAATAGTGTCTAGGTCAAAACTGTAAGAGGATAGTTAGACAAAAATACAAAACCTATGGCAGCAAACTAAAATATATCATATGCCATTAGGCCGGATTAATCTATGCTTCAATACCATACCATTTTCTAAGCCACTTATTCTGGGCAAGGTAATGGAGGGCTGGAGCCTATCCCAGCAAGAAATGTTCATTTTTTTTTTTTTTTTTTTTTTTTTACAGTTAAATGTTTAGTATGTGGTGTGTGTTGTGACACTTTTTCATAGAAACAAATCATTGTAGTACAGTAATTTCTTAAACTTTTGTTTTTGGTTTACTTTGCAGTACTTTCAACTGGAGTGTGCCATTCCTATCTAGTCTTGCCTGTCTGGTTCTCATAGTTATCACAATTCTGTTTTATTTTATCCCACTGCGGTACATCATACTTATATGGGGTAAGTGGCAATATTAATATAATGTAAACTTTTTATGTTTAAGTGTTTTGCATCATCTGTGTCATTGATGTTATAGTTAAAGGAGATTCCACATGTTAGTTTCATCATTACTAGTTTTATCATTTTCAAGATTAATGTAATACATGATGTAAGATACTTTCATTAAATAAATATTTGTATATAGTATTATAACATTCAGTGTGTATGCATATACAAGGTATAAAATACAGTATATAGTAAGCAATAGCACATTTGAGTTTCTCTACTGTCAATGACTTGGTTGGTCATAATGTTATTACTGTTAAATGTTAGTATCACTGCCAGTCACACTGACCTTTGAGCAATAATGGATGAAGCGCTTGAATTGTGTCAAATAGAACAGACTTGTGAGGAATCAAAGTTGTACTATTCAGGCAGAGGCAGAACAGGAAGACTCTGCACACCTGTTGAGGAAAGCGTTGAGGAAACACAGCCTTTTGGCCACTCCACTCTGTGCTTATGTAGTGTAAGCCCTTCTGGGTTATATGCCTAATGCTTTCACCAGGTCTATGGCCAGTAAGCATTACCGTAGTCCTGGCTACAGGGGGGTGGGTACTATTGTCCTCACAGGTGGCACAGTGGTAGTGCTGCTGCTTTGCAGTAAGGAGACTGTGGAAGATTGTGGGTTCGCTTCCCGGTTCCTCCCTGTGTGGATAGCACTTTGAGTACTGAGAAAAGTGCTATATAAATGTAATGATTTATTATTATTATCCCTCTTCCACACAAGGTTCTCTTAAATTTTATATGAAGTTTCTTCTCAAACCAAATGGCAAAGAGTACCTGTACTAGGAGTAGATGTTCCCAAAAGGATAGCTTTAAGAATCTTTGGTACATGAAAATCCATCATTCACTCCATTGTCATAATCCTACAAGGGAACTCAAACTTTGTCACCTCACAAAATCTTTACAAAATTCAGTGACTCCTATATAAAAAACTGTAGTGACAAGAATTGAAGAAATGATGAGAAACAAAATAATGTGTTACACAAGCAATGGAAAGATCTGTGATGAGCATACATCTACTATATGAGATTAAGAAGGTAAAAAAGAATACAGGGTATATAAATAAGAGAGAAATAAAAATGCCAGGACAATCTTAAACTGGAAGATGGCAAAAAAGCATAATGAAAATTGAGCAACACAACTCATGAGGCCGAATACAGTAAAGTTGAATTCTAGACATATTACATTTGTGTGTATAATATGCCAACATGACCATAAGAGGACAATTATAAAGAAAATAAAAAGAAAATCAATTCAGAAAATGTAAACAAGTATTAAGTTGCAGATAGTGTTTGAATTATATTACAATTAATAATTGTGCTCTGCAGAAAAAAATCTTTTTTTTTATTATCATTAGCAAAAGAAAGAGGAGAAAATAGTTTAGATAGGTTCGAGAGAAAGAGAGTAACCATGTTAACTATATTGTAAGTCAGCATAAGTACAAAACATGGATACAATAACTGTGGAGCTACCCTAGAGTAGATTTAGGGTCTGAAAATGACTTACAGATGATAAGCACAGCTTTGGAAGAGAGGAATGAGCAAAGTAAGCCAAATTAATTCACTTATAGAATATGAATATCAACAAAACTTTATTAAACAGCACAAAGATTAACAAGATCAGAAGAATAATATTGATGAAAATATTTGAATACCTAATTAAGAAACAAAAATGACAATGTAGCAACTACTGATATGTGAAGAGATAGTCTGGGAAATAAGAGAAAAGAAGCCTTAAGATTAAAATTAGTCCATGGCACAGGGAAGGACTGCTAATTCATCAAGTTGGAAATATTACAGACGGCAGTTAACCTGTAATTGGAAGCAATTGACTGATCTCCACATGTTGGAGAAAAAAGGCAAAAGTAATGCAAAGTATTCTTGCATAAAAACTGGCAAAGCAAATGACTGGAAAGAGCATCAAGTACAGTATATTGCTGTGGCACACGGATACAATTGTTTTAGGCACAATTATGCCCCCTATCCTGGACACATATAACATACAGGATCTTATAGTGGTAAACAGTAATAGTAATACCCCCTGCACAATCACTTTTCTCCCTCTTCCATTCTGTCAGAGAGCACAGGACCATTGGCACTCATAATGCTAGCTTAAAAGACAGTTTTTCTCCACAGATCGTAGGTTACTCACCAGTCCCTTGTACTGACCAATGCAGTTGTGTTTCCTCTTTATGTCAACTGATGCTGTATTTATTGTATAGCATTGTATTTACTGTGTTGTATTGATTGTCTGTATTCCACTATTGTCTATCGGCTGTTGGAGACTTGCAAACAATAATTTCATTATACTGTGTGTGTTTATTATCAGGGTGTATGAATTCCTATGATGTCTTTTTGCATTTTGTGTGTATCCATTTAATTACTGAGAGTTCTGAAATTATTTTTTGTTGTTCAGTTAATGACATTTTGTTTCTTGTAGTGTCATGGTCAACACCATTTTTTGCATGCATTTATGCATGCTATGTCTATAACCCCAATCACCCCCCAACACAACTATCACCATCCAAATATCGGGTACACTACAGAACTAAAATTATTTCATCCTTAGGTGCTACAGGGTAATTAACACAAGTTAATATAGAATCATTTGTTTGTGTTTTTGATGGCAATTTATGGTCTTGCATTTTTTACTATTTTAACTTCTCATAGCATTCAGACCCTAAACCTGACCATGACTCCCCCTCTTAATGTTTTTCATATCCTGGTCATTTAATCACATCTTTCCCTGCAGGCGCAGACCATAACAATAGGCACACGATATTGCATTTGAACCTGAATGTAAAACAATAAAGGGGAGAGGCAGAAATGCATGGAGGAGCTTTATGCCAAAAATGGTAAAATTGAAAGTTAGTATGAAGAAAAAGAAAGAGCCCACCAAAAAAACAGACATACTAGAAACTGAAGTGAACAAACTAGTAAAAGTTAAAACCATTGGCCACAAGAGGAGAGAAAATGGTATCTACACACAGTTGAAGAGAAAGAAGAAAAGAATGCAACTATGTAGAGAAAAGTAAACATCAAACCATTTATAAAGGAGGGAAATGTAAAAGAATGTGCACATCATTAAACAACTAGTTTGATTTTACATTATTCAAGATAATGATCAAGCTGTTTATCAAAGGACAGCAATGTTTTTAATCTTTACTACAATCTGGATTCAGTAAAACTTACACAAGAGAATCAATCCTGTTAATGAGGATGGTCTGGTGGAAAAATACACTCCGCATTGCTGAGGAGCACTTCCAGTAGTCTTCTCCATTTGTTTTTGAAAGTGACTTTTACTAAGTCAAGACTATCAAACTTTATTTTATATAGTGCCACTTGCATACAGTAGAGTACACACCAGAAAACAATTCAATACACAATATTCTTAGACATAAAACATAATCCTGTTGAATAGTCATTAGGAAGAGAAGAGCCTACAATAGGAAAGTAAATGAATGACCCAGAGAAGTCAGTTGTCAATAACGGAGAACAGTGCAGTTAGCGTCAGTGTTTTTTTTCTTAATTCATGTTAAACTTGCACTTTTGCACTTCTTTCACTTTTGCATTGTATGTATAGTTCGTGGATTCTTCTGACTCTGTACTGATTGGATTTATTTTTATAGACTTTATGGACTTTGCCTTGATGAGTTCACAGCCTTGAGGAGAGCTGAATCTTTCTGTGGTTCATGGGACTTATGAACATTTCTTTGCTCCATGGTAATCTAGGAGCCAGGGATTGTCTGTCTCCTTGATTATAATGGATATAGTGGATTGCTCTCGATTCCTTCTGCTTAATGAGTGAGAAATGATGTAATTTTATACCCACCTGGCTTGCGGCTCATGCCTGTAATACCCAGGATTGTTTGTATGTGGCTTTATATTGGAGTCTCAATTCTGGTATCTTCATGTGCATCTTGTAATACCTCCTACTGTGATTCTTCTGCTGCTTGCTATCAACACTCATCTGCGCCACCCCACCCATCTCACTTTCTCCGCTGTGCTGTTCTGTCGTGACAAACTCCTTCATATTAAACAGTTTGTTCAAAGTGAAAGGTCAGAGAAAGACACCTGGCATTGTGCGGCTTACAAAATATTTACATTGCCGGTCAGGTCGCTGCCACCGTTGGGCTGCGAATGAAACGTCCAACGGCAGCATTTGTTCAGGAATATGCTGTCCTATTCATGGCTTTTGTAATAGGTGTGACAGTGTCCCAAGTTTGTAATTTGTTAAAATAAACTCTGATTAAGGATCTGTGTACAATGAACTCTTGTCGGCTAATATTGCATTGTTTAACTCAAGATCTCTTAATGGCTAAGTGCAGGTGCTATCAGAATTAATTATGGACTCCGACCTTGATATGCTATTCCTAACAGAAGGTTAGGAAATTTACATCTCTCACAGAGGCAACACCATCCAGATACATTTACTTCGCAGAGACTTGCAGCTCAAGACAAAGCAAAGGAGTTGCAGTAATTGTTAGAGTGGAGCTATACATCAAAAGAATCCCAGTTAACTGCCCATTGTCTTCAGAGTGTCTGGCTCTTAAGCTAATAACGAAATCAGGTCCTGTCTTACTCATTATTTTCTATCATCCTCCAAAATACATGCGTTTTTTTTTATCAGATCTGGCTGAATTATTAACCAACTTAAGTTCCCTTTCATAGAGAGTCATTCTTCTTGGCGATTTCAACATCCATATTTACATTACCACATGTAAGCTAAGAAATGAGTTCCTATCCTTATTGGACTGCTTTAACTTGATGCAACATATTGATTTTCCTACTCTCTGGTGGTAATTTATTGGACCTGATCTGCACATCTGGCTTATCAGTCGGCAACACTTAGAACAGTGATTTGGGACTCTGATCATAAAGCAGTACTTTTCACTGTCTCATTACCACTCCCTCCTCTCACCTGTATGCATCAAATTTTTTTCACAAAACTTAAAAATATTTGTCCCTGTACCCTTGCTAGTTCCAGTTCTGATCTTTTTCTGTTTTCACCTATTCTATCCATGTTAGATAGTCTTGTTGCTCACTATAGCTCAGCCTTTCTTTCAGCACTAGATAAAACAGCTTCTTTAAAGCATAAGGATGTTTCATTTAAATGCTCAGCTCCATGGTACAATTCAGAGTTACACTCTATGAAATCAACTAGCTGATCCATTGAGAGAATGTCACATAAGTCTGGTCTCACCGTGCACATCCAGGCTTTCTCTGACCATCAGAGGGCTTAAAGAGATACACTAACTGTAGCCAAGAACACATATTATGGCAAAATAATAGAAAGTGTCCATGATAACCAAAGGGTTTTGTTCTCTGTAGTTAATAAACTGCTTCAGCCTACATCTAGCCCAAATTCCTCCTCTACTGAAGTCTGAGAAAAATTCCTCCACTTTTTCCACAATAAAATTAAAGATCTAAATAATTCAACTAACATAAATCCATCATCCTTTTATATCTTTCCCCTGTCTTCCCACACCATCCATCTTTTTTTTTCTAAATTTTCACCAGTCACATCTGCATTTGTCAACGACCTGCTTTGGAAGATGAGGCAGACACTTCTTAAATCCTGCCCATAATCCCGACTGTTAATGACAATAATAAATACATCTCTTTACACCAGCTTTGTGCCAGCCACTTTTAAAATCACTTCTGTAACCCCAATGTTAAAAAAAGTCTGGTCTTGATGCTGACAATCTTAACAATTTTCGACCCATCTCTCACTTACCTTTTCTGTCAAAAGTTCTGGAGCGTGCTGTAGCCTCCCAACTCACCAATTACTTAACTTTCAATAATTTGATAGAACCGTTTGTCTGTTTTTAAGAGCACAGCACAACTGTAAAACTGCCATGCTTCGGGTAACCAATGATTTTCAGAGAAGACTCTGGACAGACCAGCATATTGATTCTGTTAGATCATAGTGCAGTATTCGAAACTGTCAGACATGACCTTCTATTGTCCAGATTGGAGAACATGCTGGGTATCTCTGGCACTGCCCTTAGGTTGTTTAAGTCCTATCTGACTGACAGGCAATAGTTTGCTAGTCTTGGCAACAGCAGATCCAGTTCAGTGCCAGTCACACAAGAGATACATCAGAGCTCTGTACTTGGCCATCTACTCTTCTGTATCTACTGTATATGCTTTCCCTTGGCCATATCATGGATTGCATTATCATTTTTATGCAGATGATGCTCAACTGTATTTCATTGTTAAAAGCAAAACTTCATCAGGGCTTTCTCAGCTCATAATGTGCCTCAGTGAAATTAAAACCTGGATGGAGCAGAACTCTTAAAAATCAAATTGCAACAAAACTGAACTCCTACAAATTGGCACTAAAGCACAACTTAAGAAAATGAGCTCCTTCTCACTTACTCTTGATGGTGATCTCATCAGACCTTCTTCTAATGCACAGGTGTTGAACTCCAGGCCTGGAGGGCCGCAGTGGCTGCAGGTTTTCATTCTAACCCTTTTCCTAATCAGTGACCAGTTTTCAGTGCTAATTACCCTAAGTTCTTGTCTATAAGCCGCGGCTTATCTAAGGAAAAAAGTTGTGAAAATGAAAAAATAGAATATTGGCTTATACATAAGTCCGGCTTATACATCCATCGCGGGGGTTGCGTTCCAGAGCCACCCGCGAAATAAGAATATCCGCGAAGTAGAAACCATATGTTTATATGGTTATTTTTATATTGTCATGCTTGGGTCACAGATTTGCGCAGAAACACAGGAGGTTGTAGAGAGACAGGAACGTTATTCAAACACTGCAAACAAACATTTGTCTCTTTTTCAAAAGTTTAAACTGTGCTCCATGACAAGACAGAGATGACAGTTCCGTCTCACAATTAAAAGAATGCAAACATATCTTCCTCTTCAAAGGAGTGAAGCAAACAAATCAATATGTCTGTTTGGCTTTTAAGTATGCGAAGCACCTCGGCACAAAGCTGTTGAAGGCGGCAGCTCACACCCCCTCCGTCAGGAGCAGACAAAGAGAGAGAGAGGGAGAGTTTGTTTTTCAGTCAAAAATCAATACGTGCCCTTCGAGCTTTTAAGTATGCGAAGCACTGTGCAGCATGTCTTTTCAGAAATCAGCTTTACAAAAGATAGCAACGTGAAGATAATCTTTCAGCATTTTTAGACGAGCGTCCCGTATCGTCTAGGTGTGCAAACAGCCCCCCTGCTCAATCCCCATACGTCAGGATCACAGATAGTCAGCGCAAGAGAGACAGAGAAAAGTAAGCCGGGTAGCTTCTCAGCCATCTGCCAATAGCGTCCCTTGTATGAAATCAACTGGGCAAACCAACTGAGGAAGCATGTACCAGAAATTAAAAGACCCATTGTCCGCAGAAATCCGCGATATATATTTAAATATGCTTACATATAAAATCACAATTTAATGACCGCTACGCGCTCGTGTTGACTCGGCGACGCCCAGAGCAGAAAGAATGCGCTCCGGCCGCTCCAACCGCGCCATGCGGGGAGTGAGAGAGACACCAATATCTCACACTCTCTCCCCCCTGAAAGAAATTAAATGGGCGCGAGTGAGACCACTGACCTCCCTCCCTTCTATTAGTTATAGGTTATAGTACGTTCGGCTTATCCATGAGTCCGGCTTATCTATGATACGATTTTATTTTAAAAATTCGTATGATTTTTGATCTCCGGCTAATACATGAGTCCGGCTTATAGACAAGAACTTAGGGTAACTCCTTTTCCCTTCATTTTAATAGCCCTGTTTTTAAGGATTTAGTCCTCTCAATTGATTCTTTTCTTCATTAAATGGCAGCCAAACATAAATGTGACGTGAAACGAACCAACAGATGACCAGCTAAATTGGGGTTTTAAACTCCAACCAATTTCACTCCAACCAGTTTCTTAATAAGAAGCCAATTCTTGCTGTTAATTAAACTCGTTACTTAATTCCACGGCTTGCTGCTGCACTCATTTTGCTACAGCAGACATTTCCCAAACTGTTGATTTTCTGTTTCTGATTATTGACCTGAGAGATCAAACTTAATGAATCTTTTTTAATGTTCAGATTATTTGGTTAGCTAATCACCTGTTTGCTCATTTTGTGTCTCATTATTGTTTGGCTGCTAATTAAGGAAATAGTAGGAACTAAGGGGTCTGAGTCGAGTTAATTAAAACTAAGGCAAAAGAAGCTAATTAGCAGCAAAAACAGGTCACTAATTAAGAAGGTGGTTAGAATGAAAACCTGCAGCTATTGTGGCCCTCCAGGACCGGCGTTTGACACCCCTGTTCTAATGCAAGGAATCTTGGTGTCAATTTTGATTCCTCCCTTTCTAATTCAGACCACATAAACCACATTAACAAACTTTCTTACTTTCACCTCTGCAACATATCCCATTTTTGCACATTCCTCTCCTTTTCTAATGTTGAGGAACTTGTCCGTGCTTTTGTCACATCTAGCATCGATTATTGTAACTCCCTACTGGCAGGTTCCCCTTCAGATCTTATGTCACATCTCCAGTTAATTCAAAACTCTGCTGGAAGAGTTCTTACACAGACCAGCAACAGCAAGCATGTCACACCTATCCTGCTTTGCCTCCAGTGACTTCTTATGTCTTACAGGATTGAATGTAAAATTCTATTGTTAACCTACAAGGCTTTAAATGGCCTCGCACCGGGCTACATCAGTGACCTGCTCCATCACTATGCTGTAGTTCGCCCACTAAGGTCCTCTGATTCTGGCAATCTTGTTGTGTCCCACACTAACCTGCACTGTATGGGTGACAGAACCTTTAGCTGTATAGCGCCCAGACTTTGGAATGACCTCCCTAAATTAACTGGATCAGCTGACTCAGTTTTATTCTTTTAAAAAACAATGTAAAACTCATCTGTTAAGGAAGGCGTTAACTTAACCTGACACTTAACCTGGCAGGTGGAAACTGCTGTCACTATACTTCGTATATAAAAGCCAGATCAGATGTTATTTACCTTGATTTATTTACTTATTTTCCTACAGCATAAAGTCACAAGTAGACTGCAGAGCTTCCTGTGTTTGATCGTTTGATCGACACAGGCATGCTCACAAAGTACATGTGTACTGAAGTGACTTTAACTGCAGGTGGAGCTCCTGTCGCACCCTACGTAACTGTGATTGATCTTATTCAGGAAAAGATCCCAGTCGCCACAAGGGAGAAAGACTTTCTGAGACTATGGTCATAAAGCTTATGAAATCATTTCTGGACAAAGGCAGAGCCGTAACAACAGCTGTGTGGAGCTTCCAGCTGCATCTATAGACTCTTCAGTATGCAAGTGACTCTCCACGCTAGTGTTTAAATGTGGTAAATGTACGTGCCCAAAAAAGAAGTCTAACTGCATTCTTGTACCATTGCTCACGTACTGAAGTGTCAGCAGGCATTTTTCGTGGCATTACACTTGTAATTTGTGACCATGCCCGTGTCGATCAAACACAGGAAGCTCTGCAGTCTACTTGTGACTTTATGCTGTAGGAAGATAAGTCAATAAATCAAGGTAAATAACATTCGATCTGGCTTTTATATAATTAACATATAAATGTTTCTTATGTAAAGACCATCACAAAACATAATCACAAACAGGAGTTTGCACGATATGTTGGTGAGCTCTGTAAGTCGTGCTGTTTCGTTGAAGGACAGGTGTGGGGCAGACTGACTGGCAGGATGATGCCGGACCTCGTTCTACATCGAAACTGTGCCATCTCACGCCTTTATGTCTGGTGCAGCAGCGTTGTTCTTATATGTGAGTGGATGGATCCTTGCAGGGAGGGCTTCTGTTCTCTTTCTCCGATCTGAGTTCACCTCTGTTATAGCTCGTCTTTATTTGAAAACAGCAGTGTCAGATCGGGGCGAGCGTGAACGCAACTGAGAGAATAAAACTGAATAAATAAATGCTAACTTTTACAAGTGTTTCCTTAAGAGGCATTAACTCTCTGGAAATGTGTTCTTTTCAATTGCGGCGTTTTAATTAACCTGAATTTAAATAATTATAATAAAAAGGTATTATCCCCCTCCAATTAGGGCCTGGCATCTTAACTCGGTCGGGATGTCCATATCTGAGCGCGCGACCAGTCCCAAAATATATTCAATATTTCGACCGAACCCTTCATTGCCGTCATTTTCAGAAGCATATATATATATATATATATATATATATATATATATATATATATATATATATATATATATATATATTAAAATAATATACGGTTATTAATTTAGCCACAATCCTGCTCGACTACGCCATTTTGTTTCCTTAAGAGGCATTAGCTCTCTGGAAATGTGTTCTTTTCAATTGCGGCATTTTAATTAACCTGAATTTAAATAATTATAAATAAAAAGGTATTATCCCCCTCCAGCATGTAATAAGACGGTTACAAGATTACACGAGAAGTAAAAAGGATAATTTAGCTCTTTATTGACGGGTTCACACGGTATTACAAACGGGAAGCTTACGACAGACATATCAAGCATGTGGGTATCTTGACCTACGCAATCTGCCACCTTTCGTTTGCCACGCTGAAAGGATTTTTACCGGACGGAAGACATAATCCTCCACCCGGCCTCGGATGGAAGACATAATCTTCTGCCCGGCAGCTTCAAAGTGTTGGCCGTAGGTCCATCCTTATATTCGGGTTGCTCCATGCGCAGGCTCCTTCAGTTGGATCCAAACAAGGTCAGGAAAGGACTCAAACCCCACCTTCAAAAATACAGGAATAGCACAATGCCTACATACAGTTCTCATTCTCCAAACAAGGATAATGTGCTGACAGAGGACCGAAATATACTAGTCTGTCTTTAGGCTGACTATTCAATTCTCCAGTTGTCTTTTGGCTCTCTAGTCCTGTGCTTGGCTCGGCAATTCTAAATGAAGATGCGGTGCCCCTGTGTAGCATACTTGGTCTGCCTGTATGAATGAGTCCATAACAGTGGGCACAGAGAATAGTGACATTAAAAATAACAAAACCTACTATAACAACAAGCACCATACATTTACACCGGCTGTTACAGACTCAAATGAAATGTATGTTTTTATTGTATAATAGTAACAATAAGAGCATCTCACTACTCAAAACGTTTATTCTGGGACACATGAAGACTCAAACTGGAGACCTTTTGAATAGGAGTCAGCAGCTCTTACCACTGTACTACCAAAACAGTCACGACAAGGACGTACACTAACCCAATTTCTTTTTCTTCGGTTATAGTCTTGAATAAAAGCGCACTTGTTCTGTTATATTTGTACCTTTTGTGAAAGTGCTTACTTGATATTTGGACTTCAGTCTTCACACATTATACACTTCATGTCTACATTTTGTCATTAGTACTAAAACATGGATAAATTTTGTCTTTTAGGTATGTGTTCAACATTTCTGTCATCCTACACTTACATAGATCTTTGTAGACACGGAACACACATGAAATGCATGTGTTACAAATAACGATATATTTTTTAGCCTATACAGCTCTAGGTACCTGAGTCCCTGATAAACAAGGCTTCAGCTGGGAGAGGTTTTTGCCGTTTCTGCAGCATTGGGGGGGGATGGTATAGCAGGCTGCTTGATGCTTGGGCTTATCGACACATTTACAAGACAAAGGACACTGAATGGAGACGCGTGATCTTAACATAATGATACCACATGCGTCAATAGCAAAAAGAACACCAGGCCTTTAACATTTGAGGATCAAATAAGACAGGTTCCACCTGCATATTCCCTGTGAGGTTCTAATCATTGGCACCAAATCTGGAATATCGGATTCTAATTTTATGGATTTGAAGTGGTGAGAAATGTAGTTGGGGACTTACTTTTTGTCATGTGACATGTCTGCATTTTTATTAATTTAAATTATGGGAATAAATGAATCACCTTTTCTCTGTTGGTATGATGTATGTCATGATCTATTTCTTGCCTTAAAAATTTGCCATAAAAAGTCAACAATTCCCAAGGGGAGTACTTTTTCACATGAATGAAAATGTGAAGAGCAGTGAAATGTGAGCATTATCACTGACTGTTCCTTTCGCACAGAACATGGTTGGGAGTTCCAGACAGTTAAAGTAATAAAACTAAAGAGCTTCACAAAGAGCTTCACAAAGAGCTGCATGACAAGTCAATAAAAAGTGAGAAATCAGTAGTTATGCATTTGAAAAAGACTGAAGGCTCATTGCTAAGTTCTACACAAAACTGGCAGTGAGTGAGTGAGTAGGATAGAATTTAGAGAATAAGAAGCAACATAAGGCAACAATGCTTGCTTTCTTCTACGCTATTTGTGATAATGGTGAACTGAAAATAATTGATGCAACTGTAGAAGATGAAAGAGTGAAAACATATGGTGGGTGACTTAGAGAAGGCAGACGTTTGCAAATGGCCAAACTGGGTTGGAAGATTATAAAGGAACAACTACAGAGAGTGATGAACACAACAAGCACTGAAAAAACGATTGATAGTAAGAGAAATGTGAAGATGACATAGCTTGTGACATTTTAAGGGGTCACAAAAGGAAAAGGAGAAATAAATAAATATCACTGCAAAGTGACAGAACCTTAAAATAAAGTGGAAGTTTCAGACAGTTGAAGGTTTGAGGATGATTTTGTAACCAGAACAGCAATTGCAAGAGAGTGAATATGTAGTGTGGAGTTCAGTATTTACTGAATTAGAGAGAAACAAACTAAAAACAGAAGAAAGACGTGGAATATAAATGTGAGCATGGAAAGATTTACATGGCTACAAAGGAGTCAAAATCAATGCATTTTGCAGTGGGAAGAAGGTAAGGATGGTAAGCTTTTAACCATTCTACACTCAAAGAAACAGCCTAGACATAAGCTTTTAAGAAGCTAAAGTACTACAAGGACAGAAATTGAGGAGACTAAATTAAAGAGAGCAAGCAAGAAAAAGACTTCCTGAAGTAACACTCTTAAGATGAGAGGTTTACAGTATTGCCTCAAAGCTCTCTGCTTCAATATCTAGTCGTTATTCAGGGTTTTGTGTGTCCTCCGTGCAGCTTTTCCTCCTGTAATTTTGGTTTCTCAGTAACTCAGATACATTCATGTTGGAGTATTTGGTGACCCTAAACTGGTATAGCATGAGTGAGTACAACTGTGCCAACAACCTTCTGGCCCACAGCTCTATGGATTCATTGAGCACAGTCCATTCCTGGAATGTAGGAGAACGCTTCCAGAGTTGAGAGTTGAACTTAGCCACAATAAAAGATTCCACTAGTTATTCCAAGCAAAGAAGAAGAAATTATGGGGGTGACTTTGCTCTTAGGAACCATCAATGCTGCAAAATTTTTAATAGCCTTTCCCAGATCTATGTCTTCACAGTATCCTATTTCTAAGCTCTGCAGGCAGTTCTTTTGACCACATGGATTGGTTTTTGCCCTGATACACTTGTCCGCTATGGCTCCTTCTATGGACAGTTGTGTGCCTTTCCTAGTTATGTGCAATTAGTTAACTGACCAAAGGTGGCCTCCAAAAAAGGTGTAGGAACATCTCAGTGATGACCAACAGAATGGGATGCACCTGAGCCAGATTTCATATGTCATTGCAAGGGGTCTGAATATTTGTGTCATTGGAAAATTTCAGGTATTTTTAATAAAATTGTAAAAAAAAAAAAAATCATAAAATCCCGTTATTGTCCAACTTTGTCATTCTGTGCTATTGAGTTTTGTTTGCTGAGGAGAAAAAAGAATTTCAAAAATTTTAGTATAAGGTTGCTACATAATATTTGATAAAAGTGAATGTCTCTGAATACCTTCTGAAAGCACTTTATCACCTCAGCTCAGACACAACTGTGACCCAGGATACTCTTTTACCAAGGATACTTACAAGCAGCATTGTGTTTGAATATGATGTTCATTGTAGACAGTCCTTGACTAGCATAGAAATCCATTAATAATTTATCACTCATGTAAACTGTTTCTCCCTATCTTTCCAATTTAGCTGTCTTCATTACCCCAGTTTGAACACTAAAATCACCCAGCAAGACAAGATAATCAGTAGAAGACATTTTTTTTCAGGCATCCAATGTAATGTCACTAAAAATGGTCTAATACCCAGAATAGTTGTTTGCTGAATACATGAAAACGTTTAACACTTTTCCTACCTGCAACTCAGAGTTGCATTAAGGTGACACTCTTATCCACCACAACAAAGTCCAGTTGCATGGCTCCCAGTCAGGGGCTTGTGAGTACCCCTCCCATGGTCTGAAGATTCCAGGGTAGAGGAGAAGCCACCCTTCAAGACTTCTGCTTTTGCTATGCAGAGTGAGTCCAGCTATATCTTGCATGTACATACTACACCCCAAGAGCTAGTTTCAGTTGCCAAGGTCTGGTGGGCTCTGCTGTGTTCCACTCTTGCCTAGCAATGCATACATCCTTCACCCTTGTGGTTGATGAGCCTATATGGCGACTAGCTTTTTTTTTTATTTAGAATAAACTCGGCCACTTGCCAGCAATCTCTATTCCCAGTCATGGGTCCAGGTGACAATTACAGTATCCTCCTTCAAGGTGAGGACATCTCTGATTTATTTGAGGCTGGTATGAGACCTAATAATGCATTTTTCTTTGTCATTGGTCTATCAGCAGCACGCATATCCAGAAAAAATGTTCTAAAGATCACTGAGACACAGAAGGCAGTAACAACAATAATCGATGTCAGCAATTAGATGGACTGCTGCATCTTCCTTTCGTAACTGTTTGGGACAAAAATCGGCCGCCAGTCATTTTCCAGCTATGCTTATTCCAACGGAGGTCTATGGGAATCCTAAACCTGAACAAGCTCCAGTCAGGGGATATACCTGCCAGTTTCTCATACGACACACTGTTTGGAGTGTCTAGTCAACATGCACACAATTGGTATGTGAAGGGAAATAAGTGCAGGCATGTGGTGCTTGTGCGTATTCCACACAGAAAATGTCTAGACCAACTTTTGAATCCAGAACTTTGTAGGTGTGACATAGCAGTGTTAACTATGTTGCCAACAATTTTGCCAACCTCCGACTTGCACCTCTTGAATAACAGATTATTTGAGTGAGTGTATGTCAACTGCTTGTCTTTTGTATAATGTTGTTATGTGAAGACTACAAAGTTATCGAAATGATCATTTTCTGTGTAGAAAAATGCTTTATATCTTTCAGTGGGTGACGACTGTAAACCCCTTCAGTACTGTACGTCTTTGGCTCCTGCTGTTACTCCTGATAACAAGTGCTTCTACAACTTCTCAGAGTGTCTGCGAGGAACATACACTCATTGCAGTGCCTTGAACACAGTTGGTTTCACCTACCTTTGTATTCAAGAGCAAGGAGTTCTTATTATTATGTTTTGTTTTGAGGTGGTTTAACTTATTTATAGATTTATATCAAGTAGTTATAAATTTAAGATTTATAACTACTTGATATATTCTCCAAAGCAGTGGCCTATCTAGAAACTCGGCCCTCCTTCCAGCTACCTGCTTACACCTTTCCCACCTCTTCCGCTTTGAATATTCTCTTAGCTATTGCTCTATACTGCAGTGATGTCAGATGAAGCTAGGAAGACTTGCCAGTGGCATTCGGTTTGCTTTGAACCCTGTTATCATAGGGCAGGGCTTTTAAGTTATACACCCATGCCCAATGGACATTGTATACTTCGCATTAAAAGAAATGCAGTCAAAAAAACTGTAGAGTCTTCCCCTCCAGCACTAAAGCATAAAACACTTGCATGTTTGGGTCTTCAAATAATAATAATCTTTCTGTAGTAAATAATGGAAACAAAAGTTTGGAAATGTATAAAAACTTATTTATAATTTATTTTTGGTAGTATGAAAATTGAGTCTATTGCCAGAAGATGCCTTGTCTGGGGAGCACAGAACAGCTGCTGTTAAAAAGCAGACCTTAAAAATGTATTTATTTTGTAGAACTATGTTCTAATGAACTTAGCCAACGGGGGCTACTTGTTTTCATAGCTAAACACCTCATCTCTCACCACTGGGCATGTTAGTCCTTTTTTGCCATTACTTTAAATCCATTTAACGTCTGCAGTATCTTACATACAGAGACCCCATTCCCTTTTGATCATCTTTTATCTTTATAACAGTTATTTTCTGAATATGTAAATGTACAGCGCTTTGGGCAAGGCTCCATTTCAAAGAAAGCAAAATTTTGAACAAGTTAAGGAGATAGGTGTGGGGTATCTTGTTGCTTCTGATATTAGATACTATTGTTAACTTTCAAAAATTGTAAATATGATCCTGTATTGCTCCATTTGGTTCTCGTATGCTTATCAAGATGAGATGATATCAGGATGAAGACCTGTTTTATTTTGGTCCTGCTTGATGGAAACAAAGAAGGCTTTATTGCTTTTATTAGGATGATGCAGAACAGTCAGTGTGCCACCATCCAAGATACAGCTATGTAAAACAGCTGGGCCATTTATGTCACTTCCGTGTGATATGGTTGAAAATAGTCATTGTGGGACAAAGTGTTAATCTGGTTTCTAAAAATGTCATGAATGACGGCTCAGTACAGATCCTTCTGTAGAATACTAAGGAGGAGATGAAAGTTCAGTTACATTTTCATTTTAAATATATTTATTTGGCTGACACCTTTGTCTACTTACAAGTTTTGAGATACAATGAATTACTTTCTTTTGTTTTTCCAATTGGAGCACATGCTGGTGAAGTAACTTGTTCATGGTCACACAGAGTGGGAATTGAACCAACAGCCTCAGGGTTTCAAGTCTAAAGCTTTGTCCACTACAGCACACTGCCAGCCAGTGTGGCTGAGGTCTCCGGGACTCTCTCTGTGTTTGTCTCTCTTTGACGTTGTCTTGTAATAACTGACCGTAGACCCCTCAGAAGTTTATTTTTTCCATGGATGCTGCAGACTGGAGTCTTTGTTTCCATCTGTCAACTGGTCATAGCTTGACAGTTAATTAATAGACAGATATTACATGTTTATATTAATGAGATTTGAACCACTGTTTCCCGTTTATTTAAACAAAGTCTTGTCTTTATATGTACTAACTATGTAATTAGTAATTTGTTAAGTTTGCATTTAGCTGTGAACTTGTCAGGGTGCTCTGCACCTGCACTGAGTGGAAGCCCTCTATACAAAAATGAACTGAATATACTGTAGTGTAAATATTACTTACTTTGATTTATTTAAAGTAACTTGACAATCTTAAAATCCACGTAATCTTGATCACAGCCATGGGGGTTGACGGTGGACAGAACCTTCTGCAGAAGCATTGACCCAGTCACAGCATGGCAACCTGACAAGTCCCAAGTAACATACCCTTTGTGTCTTTAGGTTCTCGCAGTTAACTACACAGCAAAAAAAAATAGCAGAAACTCTTTAATTATTGGCATTATTTTTTTAAACAACTTAATCTACCATTTATTATTTCGGTCTGCTTATGTCCATTTTCACAGTTGGAGCATGTCCAGGCAGCATCTTGTTTAACTGTAAAAACAACATCTATCTGTTGCATGGCACAGATGCTCATATAGGGCCCATTTACAGTGGACATTTACGGGAATACTTCAACTAAAAGTTTTGTTTTGTATCATATTCAACAAGACTTGAGACTGTAATTCCTGCCAAAGGTGCATCGACAAAGTATTGAGCAAAGGCTGTGAATACTTACGTACATGTGCTTTCTCAATTTTTTTATTTTTAATAAATTTGTAAAAATCTCAAGTAAACTTTTTTCACATTGTCATTAATGGGGTGTTGTGTGTAGAATTCTGAGGAAAAAAATTAATTTAATCCATTTTGGAATAAGGCTGTAACATAACAAAATGTGGAAAAAGTGATGCGCTGTGAATACTTTCCGGATGCACTGTATTACTTACTCCATGTACTTTGTTGTGGTGTCCAAGAAAAGTTTTTAATCTTGTGTTTTCATGCAGAATGGAGAGAGAAAATTTTATGATGTAACAGAAGCCAGCAGTGACCATTGCTGAACATTGGCAAGCGATGTGAAAAATATCAGTGGAAATAAAAAAAAACAAAAAATCTTTCCTTATTCATGTTGCATTATCCACATTTCGGTTACCCAGGTGCTATGCTCAAAATGTGCAAAACACGTTCCTTTTTGCTAAAATATTGTTGTATAGTTTACCAAAATTATCAGCACACACATAAATGGGAAACCTAAAGCCTCCAGGGAGTTACTTCTTGAACTGAAGACAGGGCTCTTGACCAGCGAGTGAGAGGGAAAGGTGGGTTTTCCATCGAAAAAGGCAATTATTCCCTCAGGCTTTAGGTTTCCTGCTTATGTGCATGCAGAACATTGGGTAGGCTATGTTTTTGTTTTTGAAATGACATACAAACATTGGGCCAACATGACTAAGCCAGGCATTGAAACAGGTCTACATCTGTAAGGAAACAACACTAACTCTTGTGACACTAATCTGTCACTGTTAAATTCAATTATCTTTACTGAAGATATATCATTTATTTTCACACAGAAGGTTTAAAAAAATTATTAAAACAAAGTGTCATTTTGAGAATTAATGAATTTAATACACATTTTGAATCAATGAAGAAAGGGAAAAATTAAATACATTTTAATGGTCATAGCCTGTAATGATAATGTTTTATTTAGCCCAGAATATGGGAGCTGTGCAATAGCACATTCCTTGACAGTGAGCTTGATATAATAGCTCAGTGTTGCAATTTGGAGAAATAATCCCTGAAGCCTACGAAAAAAGTCGTAATCCTGGGCCACCTTAAATTCCTTTGCAACTCTCCATCAATGTTATTGTTTTGCAAATGTGTCGATCAGCACAAGCAGCAAGCAGCCTACTATCCCATACCCCATCGACGCAGTTGATGTTCTCCTAGGTCATGTCTCTTTATGTGGGTGTGAGGTGCCTGGAGTTGTATAGGGTAAAGAGTACAGTAATCCCTCCTTCATCGCGGGGGTTGCGTTCCAGAGCCACCCGCGAAATAAGAAAATCCGCGAAGTAGAAACCATATGTTTATATGGTTATTTTTATATTGTCATGCTTGGGTCACAGATTTGCGCAGAAACACAGGAGGTTGTAGAGAGACAAGAACGTTATTCAAACACTGCAAACAAACATTTGTCTCTTTTTCAAAAGTTTAAACTGTGCTCCATGACAAGACAGAGATGACAGTTCTGTCTCACAATTAAAAGAATGCAAACATATCTTCCTCTTCAAAGGAAACAGAGAGGAAAGCAAACAAATAAATAGGGCTGTTTGGCTTTTAAGTATGCGAAGCACCGCCGGTACAAAGCTGTTGAAGGCGGCAGCTCACACCCCCTCCGTCAGGAGCAGGGAGAGAGAGAGAGAGAGAGAGAGAGAGAAAAACAAA
Organism: Erpetoichthys calabaricus; assembly: GCF_900747795.2. Lineage (NCBI taxonomy): Eukaryota > Metazoa > Chordata > Cladistia > Polypteriformes > Polypteridae > Erpetoichthys > Erpetoichthys calabaricus. Next base: position 71,844,868 of record NC_041410.2, on the reverse strand, counting down.
GTCAAAAATCAATACGTGCCCTTTGAGCTTTTAAGTATGCGAAGCACTGTGCAGCATACTTAAAAGCTGCACACAGAAGGTAGCAACGTGAAGATAATCTTTCAGCATTTTTAGACGAGCGTCCGTATCGTCTAGGTGTGCGAACAGCCCCCCTGCTCACACCCCCTACGTCAGGATCACAGATAGTCAGCACAAGAGAGAGAGAAAGAAAAGTAAGCTGGGTAGCTTCTCAGCCATCTGCCAATAGCATCCCTTGTATGAAATCAACTGGGCAAACCAACTGAGGAAGCATGTACCAGAAATTAAAAGACCCATTGTCCTCAGAAATCCGCGAACCAGCAAAAAATCCGCGATATATATTTAAATATGCTTACATATAAAATCCGCGATAGAGTGAAGCCGCGAAAGGCGAAGCGCGATATAGCGAGGGATCACTGTATATTGTTTTTTGGAATACACGCATTTCATGCGTGTTCCGTGTCTACAGCAATCGGAGTAAATTTAGGATGACAGGAAATGCGAAACAAGAAATGCTGAACACATACCTGAAACAGAAACTTTTTCTATGTTATAATAATAATGATGTGAAATGTATAATGTGTGAAGACTTTAGTCCAAATATCAAATAAACACATGCACTTTTATTCAAGAATATAACCAAAGGGGGAAAAAAGCATTCAATTTACATGTTGCTGTCAATGAGTTAAAAACACAAGCTCAAATGTCATTCGACAGAAAGTTGATATGTCCTCTTGGAAAGAATTTCAGGTGTTAAACTGAGCTGTCTGGATTTACTACTGAACTACTGCATCATTTAAAACAGCATTGCACTCACAGAAGCTTTTCTCTTAACAAAACTGAGAAACTTGTTGGTTTAAAAAAAAAAGGTGTTTCACAGATCTGAAATTTGCATCTCTTTCTCTTGTTACTTTTTATTATTTTTATTTTTTATTATTTTTATCCTTTCTTATGAAATGAAGGGATTTAAAATGGGTAGTTTTAACATTTATAGATGTGAAGATGCATTAAAAAGCCTGAGCTCTATGAGCTCAGTGAAAAAAGCGCTTTCAAGTGGCTCATCTCCATGAAACATACTGGAATGTCAGTCTGGAGGCCCAGAGGTAAAGAACCTGGGGTGGTGATGGTTTTCTCAGTCACAGTACAAGTCACAGTGGGGAAGTGCAGTTTTCGTAGCAAGACGCCTAAATCCTATCCTTCTTAAATACTGAAATAATTAGAAGCCATCTGTAGGTTTTAAGATCTGTCTTTGATAAAACTATATAGTAGTAGAGAAGGTGAAAGTAACTTTTACTTGTTTTTCTTTTGCACATATACAATGATTTTCTTTCTGTCTTTCTTTGTTGCTCTTAACTTGTCTTTTAATAATTATTTATGGGATTTCAGGGTCTAAAAATAATCAGTGTGTATAGTTGTTAATTCCTTGATTGGGTAAGCAAAGGCAGCTGTTTATAAATCTGGAAAATAGAAAGTTGAGTCAATCAGGACTGGTGAGTTGTGACTTATTTGTGGTGTAATTGTTGATTTTTAATTAATAAAGTTGATTTAAATCTTTTTCTTTCTTTCTTTCTTTCTTTCTTTCTTTCTTTCTTTCTTTCTTTCTTTCTTTCTTCAACCAACATTTCTTGTGCCTATGGTCCTGTCTAAGTAAAAAGCATAATATTGATCTATCCTTTTTTGAACCCAGTTCCAAGTTCTGGTAACACTTGTGTAAGTTGGCATGTAGTTAACACTCCACGAGACACCAACGTTTATTCATAATTTAGGGTTGCCAATTTATTTAATATACAAAATTTTGGAAAGTGGGAGAAAAACAATTGTGCAGTGTGTTTATATAAAAAAAAAACACACACACAAAACACAACACTCAGACACAAGTTGATCGTGTAAACCCCATGCAGATGATGACTGGTATTTGAGCTTATCCTCCTGGAGCTTTAAAGTGACACAACTAGTGAAGTCTGGAGCATAAATGGAGAAAGCCTTTAGCTTCAGAAAGCAGCTTTGTTAACATGACGGTCTCAAAGAACAATTGCACTGTCAGAATTTGCCATGAGTACAGACTGTGAATTGTGTGATTTGATGGTGTGTACCCCATTTTTTTGTACACATCATATTGAAATATGTCTTGTTTGGCTTGCTGGAGGTACTTTTCCTTAATCTGTTTTTGTTTTGTTTTTTTGCTGTATTATATGCCAAGTGTGTCAGCTAAAAATGGTGGATGTTCTTTAAGTTGATTTTTTTTTTTTTTTTTTATAAACGGCTTGAAGGTATAAATAAATTCACGAAGAAGCTGCGGAGCCCATATGCCTTGGATAACAACGAAGTGCTGGACTTTCTGTCTAGAGTCCCCTCTGATATTCAGAAGGTAATTTTTCTTTTAATGAGTCTTTGATTTTTATTTTCTCCATCATTATCATTCCTGTGCCCATTGTGTACTATTTACTTTTATTTTACTTTCTTTATGGATTGAAGCACTGTTGCTGACATTGAAAAGAATGGAGAATAAATAGATGAAGGGAAAAAAAGTTTAAATGCAATTTTTTTCTCTAATCTGTTCAATTTAGTTTTTGTAATCTAAAATTTTATGGCTGCTTCTCTGCATCTCTCAAATCTACACTCCCCCCTACCCTCCTTTCAGTTATGCATGTCAAACTCTGTTTGTTCTCTGGCAAAAGGGGGCCCTATGAAAGCTGCCAAACTTCGTCAGTTGTACCTGCCAGCAGTGTTTTCCCAGCTCACACTTTTGCCGGAGTCTCTGAGGGATAACTTGTCAGCCACAATTGTAGCCATAATCAAGCCCCTCTCCTCCCTTTAGATTAGTGCCCAGTGAGTTCTAGGATGGATCCCTTCCCCCACAGACAACAGAAAATGTCTTTTTCATTTTAATTACCAAAAGCTAAAATGTTATAATAATGCCTGATTTCTTCACTGGTCAGATATATATCACACGTCAAACTAGGATATTTCTAAATAAGACATGGCTTTTCAATCAGCTATGCTTGACTGTTTTTGGTGATAAGCAGAGAATAAACATGCCATAATATCCTGAGAAGCTTAAGGCTCCAGCTGGTCTCCTGAAGATGGAACCTTCGAATGTGGCCTTGTCATATCAGGTTGGAAGAGTCAATTAATGAACTCCTGGGCTGCAGTTAGCATGCTGTGCACCGTATGCGAAGTCTGTATTACTAATGACTGCTGTGTCATTTTCTGTTAAATCTTCAGCCATAAGACACTGCCACTTAAGGGAAAAAGTATTTATTTTGTAAGTGTCAAGAAGGTCTTGGCACATTATTTCTATATCATTTCTGTGTTGAGTTAGAAATATTTTGACTTTGGCTTTTCCATAGATTGTAAGAAAAGCAGGACCACAAACTGGTTGATACTGGGAGTCCTACAAGTGAGCTGTTATCTGTATCAAAGTATGCCATTCTAGACAGATTACTAGTAACACATATACACAGTACGAGCAAACATTTGTGGGCTGCAACTAGTATGGCAGTCTTTCTGTTTTTAAATGCTGTAAAAATCTTGAGCAAAGGCTAAGACAAGTGATTTTTTTTAAAGCCACCAGTGAAGATTATTGGCCAATGGGACCAAGTTTACCCACAATCGCCTTTGACCATTATACTTAAGTTTATGAAAGACTGGCTTTCCCTATTCAACCTACAACATATAATTTTACCAGATACACAAGTGGCTCATAAACTGGACTTGCTTTTAACTTATGGGTATGGGCAGGATAAGGCAAGACAAAGCTGCAGCTGAGCCGCCATGCACTGACACACATGCAGAGTTTGACCACAAGGTCTTTTAATGTCTGAACACAAACCATGTAACGGTTTAGTATGTACCCTTAATTAAGCTCGATGCCACATTATCAGTCTAATATAAGGATTTATTCTAACTTCATGATGTTGTGTTTGCCATTTTATACACTGGGAACAGAGATTTTAGATGGTGCTCAGCTTGGATGTTCTTTTTATTTATCACTTAAAATAATATTAATGCTTACAATAAAGTTACAGGCCCATACTTTAAAGGCAATTGAATAAAATGTGTATTGCCTTTCAAGTTTTTCATCTTAATTGTTTAAAAAATGTTTTTATCCTCTAAATCAAACTAATTTAAACATCTTTAATGAAAGCCAAAAAAAAATCAAACATTTTGTGCATTATTTTAACTGTATGTAACGCAAACAACAAATGGCATCTCTGAAACATCTGCAAAGCAGTCCAAGACTGCAGCTTGTGACATCATTGTGTCTGTGAACATCTGTCAGTCGTAAAGGGAATTTTCGCTTCAAACACACTTGACAATGACTTTGTTCTTTCAGTATCTTTCCCCTTTAATCAGGATCTGATAATAAGATTCAAACTTGAAATTCTCTTTTTACTCTTTAGTTTTGTCTTTGTAGAGTGGCTGCTTAGGTTCTATGGGGGGACCCTGTGATGTTTCGTCTTATCGGAAAAGTATATTAAATTTATTCCACAATAGTTTTTGAATAAAAAAATCCAGCAGACTTAGTGAAAGAGAAAAATCAAATGTGACTGATTAGTCTTAATTTTTTAAGTTCAAAAGAATGCATATATAATTTTGTAAATTTTGAAAGGAAACATGAAAGTTTCTTTAGCACTTACATACAAGAGTACAAACACCTGACTCAAACTCTTTTAAGTACACAAGCTCCTGGTTTAAAAGTTTTATATGTTGCATACCAAACCCACGTGCATGTTAGTGGCTTCCTATCTAGAGAGGGTGCCTGCCTTTCATCCTTCTGCTAGCATATGACTCTCCACTTGTCAAAGCGAGTACAGAGGGTGACCAAAGGCTGGGTGAATAAGTACAGTAGGATATCAGAAGTTGTCGGAGATCAAATCTTGTTTACTCCTCTGAGTTAGCTGTTCATGTTATTCTATGGAGAACGTTGGCTTTACTGTTACACTTACGGTGTCACACTGTGTTTGTTAACCTCTTGTGTTAGTCTGACTTGAATTGCTCATTTTTTTCTATTTTAACACCATGGAAACATCAAATGCTGAACTGAAGCATTTACTGTATAGTTTTGCATGATTTGGTATAAATAAAGTAAAAGGAAACATACAGATAAATTAAGAAGAACAGTTAATGCTAAGCTAACTCTAGGACTTCCTCCTGCCTTCAATATTTCCAGTACAACTCCAAGTGGGCCCACCTCTTTACCCATCTTCACCTTTTTCAGTGCTTTTGTAACCTCCTCTTTAGAAAACCTACAACTTGGTCCTTCTATTTCCACACAGCAAACATTATTAACAACCCCCTGATCTCATTCAGGAACTTGTCCATATATTTGTTCCAAGTATGCCTAAAACCCAGTACTGTCAGTGAAGTTGTTCCCTTCAGCATGTTTCAAGCAGTTCACACCTACTACATCCTGTCTTTGTTTTGCCATCTTCTTTGTGGTTCTGAGTACACTCCTCTTTTCTTCCTCATTCACTTCTGTTTCTTGCCTTCTTATAACTGCTTTTCTGGCATTTCTCTTTGCTTCTTTGTAGCTCGCCATGTCTGCCCTTGCTTCCTGTCTCTCCTTATAGCATCTCCTGCTTTCCTCAATTGCCATCTCTACCTTCATATTCCACCTCCATATTTCCTTGTATCCCTTTGAAGATCCCTTTGTCCAATCACAGACTACTTCTGTTGTTTTCAACCAGACATTCTTAATTCTGTCCCACTTGCCATTCCCAACTGATGCCTATGAAACGTCATTAAATCTTGCTACCAATGTTTCATCAAAATAGACCTGTGCAAAATGATTGTGTGTACAGGGAAAGTTCCTGAAGAATCCTGGAAATAGAAGTGTGGCTTTCCAGTATACAAAGAAAAAGTTGATCAATTGGATTGTAGGCCATAATAAGCAATTTAGCTTTCAGTGCCTATAATGAATGTGATTAAGATAGTGTTAGAAAAATGAATCAGATAAAAGTTAATTGAATGCAGTTTGAGTTCATCATCCCTGGGAAAGGAGAAACGGATGTGATCTTTGGGATCAAGCAAATGCAGGAAACGTATCAGGCAAAAGGAAAATAAACTGCATTATGCATTTGTAGATCTGGAGAATGCATATGACAGCCAAGAAGAGAGGAGGTGAGATGGGCATTGAGAATCTTAGGTGTCAAGAATTGGTTAGTGCCTGCAGTAATGTCATTTTATAAGAAAGCATGAACTGTGGTCAAAACAACAGGTTGGGCTAGTGAGAGTATTGAGGTTAAGGTGGGAATAAATCTAGGATCCATTCTAAGTCTGTTGCTTTCTGTGATAGTGATGGAGGAAGTAACCGGAGGAGTGCATAAAGGGTTGCTATATAGAACATTAGAATAATTAAGGCAAGAACAGGCCATTAAGCCCAACAAAGCTTACCAGTCATATCCACTTATTTTTCCATAATAACATGAAGTCTAATAACTGTTGTGCTCCAATGATCTTGTATTGATGGCAAAAAGGTGAAGTGGAATTGAAGGAGAAAATATTGAAATGGGTAGACAGGAAAGGAAAGGCCTCAAGGTAAATACAAGAAAGACCAATGTCATGGAGACATGAAAGATATGGGTGCATGGTTTTGTGGTGTGTGTGATAACTGTGTCGGGAGAAATTGAATCCAATGCACATGTTGCCAGAAGTGGTTGCATAAAAGATGCAGTGGTGTGAAGGGCAGTTAGGTAATAGTTTGGCAGAGCTATCTTTGACTGTAAAAAGCATATGAGAAGGGTACAGAATGCTTATGTAGTAAGTGTAAGTTAGGTATAAATTGGCAGTGGAGTTGTTTCACAGAAAGTATAGAGTTTCTACTGCTTAGGTGACATATTCAGTGCAGATGGAGGTACGTACACAGCAGTGAGGGGTACATGGAAGAAAGTCCATAAGCTGTTTTAAATTCTGACATCTAAGGGAGTCGCTCTGGCATTGAAGGGAAAAATTTATGAAAGCAGTGTGAGGACTAGTAAGCTGTATGGAACTGAGACGTGGCTGATGAAAGCAGAGCATGAAGCAAACCTTGAAAGAACAGAGATGAGAATAATCAGATGGATGTGTGAACTTTGATGGAGTGAATGGAAAATGAATGCTGAAATAAGAAAAAAGACTTGGTGTGGAGGCAATAAGTTTTGTGCTGAGGAAAAGCAGACCAAGATTGTACGAGACTGTGGAGAGAAAGGTTGATTAGTTGAAGAGGTGTGCATCAAGATGGAGGTCAAGGGGATCATGCACAGAGAAAACCCGAAGGAGAGGTGGTTAGAGGGGGTGTCAGATGATATAAAAAGAGCTGGTCTCACTCCGAAGGATGTAAAGAACTGTAGAGAGTGAAAGAAAATGATTCTGGAGCAACAAGCTAAGCTGTAAAATGGCCATTCAACTGATGGTGATAATGGTAGTGATGATTATATTTATGATAGGACAAAGCAAACAGAAATTTGATATATATCAGCCCTTAATAAATGCAAAGGCCTTATAATAAGGAACTGCTCTAAGTGAACAGCCACTGTAATGGTCATCCCAATAGAAGGTCCTTGTGAAATTATTTTGAATTGGGCAAAAAAATTAATAAATAAATAATGATAGGATGGTAAGCGATTGCAACTCTTCTGTATGTCTTACACTGTGCAGCTGATCTGCTTTTGTTATGCTGGGGGGGGGGGGTGGTTAGATGGAGAGAGAGAAACCGGGACCCTTGACTTCTCAATCCTTCCTTTTTGTGATTAATCCCTCTGCTGCTGTGTTTGGAAAATGATTCATTACTTGTGAACCTTCTTTCGCTTCTCCATGTTGAGTCTCTCAGGGGAGCCATTAGTATTCGCTCCAGCAATCTCGAATTACCTGTCTCCAATATAATGTCTGTTTGTTATTACAGGTGCAGTATGCTGAACTAAAACAGTCTTCTTGCCAGAGCCCAGTGAGAAGAAAAAGGTGTGTTCACTAGACCTGGAAGCAGAGGTTGGAAAGCTGTCCTTCAAATGCCATAGCACTGCTTCAGAGTGACATCCCTCCTGCTGCTTCCTGAAATTTTCCATCTTTCTTAACATTTGGCTCCTCCATCCACTACCATCAGATGTGTGTTGTAACCTACACAGCATAGGAATCCTGCTGACTTCAAGCTATTTTTGTTAATTATGACACTTCAAAGGCACATTGTATATTGTGTATCATGAATGGTAGTGTAATCACAGTAATATTTATAAGGCTGCTTTTAAACTTGGCTCTAAGGCAAGAAACTGCTTGATCAGTTTTATTTTTTAATAGTTTTGTTAGAAAGAAATGTAACTACTTGTGTTAGGATCCCTCTGATGTTCCCCAAGATTAGCGTGAAATTATTTGGTTATAACTAATCATGATATATACAGTATTGTGGTAATGTTAAGTAAAATATGTTTTGCATAGTCAGAGTAGATAACAGTATGAATGATTTGAATTGTGAAAGAAAACAAATTTTAACATTTGCAATACGTTTGAAAATACAAAAAACCAGCAACGCACAAAAACAAGTTTTACTTAACACTCTGCCAAGTAAAATGTGTGATATCCTACATGGAGGAGGTCTCCATGGAATCCAGAGGCTTAGATTAAACTAATACAGTTTGCACCATACTATTGAAAACTGAGGAAACGTAAAACATTTTGAAAAATTTATTTGAAACATGAACTTCATTTGTTACTTGTGCACTGAAATATTCATAAGGTGGAAGATCATTCAGAGGAGGCACATTATTGTTAGGAAACAGGAAGAATTTTTTTTCAGGCCGAGTTTAGGATCAGTCATTATTTGATATTAGGCTAACTGAAGTTTTTACTTAAATACGCAGTACATGATGTCTTTCTTTTCAGTGTCGTGTGTAACCCCACTGTCCTTTATATCCATCTTATATGTGATGTTGACCATCATGTTAACAGTTCAGTGGTAACAGTTAATCTGTTTTCTGTTATGCCCAAGTAAGTCAATTCTTTACAGTCTTTGAACTCTTAGTGTGTGGTAAGTTTTTCTGTGTATCCAGACTGTAAAAACGGTTGATTAAAAAAAAATCTCTTGCCCTAATGATTGATATTTCCAGGAAAAATAATAACTCTGAGAATACAGAAAAAGAAGTACTTGATCAGACTGAACAAGTGCTAATCAAACATATTAGGCTCAGGCTGAGGTGTAAACAATTGCTGCATACTACAGCTCTATTGTACAAAGTTTAAGTCTCCCTGAGCAAATATTTTGTCCTAAATTGTGTAATGGACATCAATTTGTTTTGTAGTTTCTATAATAAGAATTTTGTTGAAAATCCTGGTATCACTCTGATTAGATGTCCCTAATTACACTGTACTTACCATGTAATTACCTGTATAATTACACAGTAACTAGGTACTTTGGCTATTACCTTGTACTTACTGTGTAATACAGTGCAACGCTATAATTAAGTACTCAGTTGTAATTGTTATAATAGTACCTATGTATATAAATTGTGGAATAACAATTACAACTAAGTGCTTAACAACAGCATTACATTGAGTCGCACAGTAATAATTACACCTAGTTCCTCTATAATTATACAGGTAATTACATGGTACGTAATTAGGGACACCTAATCTAAAGTGATACCAAAGTCACACTTTATAATACACACACTCTTCTAATAGATTGCAGGTTGCAACCAGATGGCTAAAGTGCAGCCACATTGGTGTAGTATTCACATCTATCAGATACAATGTACTTGAAGGAATTAAAAAATCATAAGCCACTAAAATGATATGAAAGCATAAAGGAAAGTAATTCCAGGAATTTGGTGGACTCTGCCAAAGTTGAACTTGACATATATTTGTTGTTTCTGGTTACAGAAAAAAAAAGTGAATTACTTTTGCCTCTCATAGTCAGCAAGCTACATAAGTGAGGTCTGTATATGAGAAAGGAAGACTTTACATTTGCAAGTCTTAAAACAAAACTGTGAGGACTTCTTTACAATAAGAATAGTTTACTTACAGCTAAGCACAGAGACAGATAGAACTGAAGAGTGTTATATAATAGATAGAGTGAGACTTGCAAGGAGAAATAAAGGGATGGGAGGCTCAGAGAAAGTCACCTTCAAAGATGGGAAGTATAAACACGGACAAACAAGGTGAGCATCAAAAATAGCAATAATGTCTTTACAGGAGTGTGCTTGACAAATGGGGAGTGCAAGTCAAGAGAGGTTTAGACACGTGAGACATCAAATATTTTTACATTTTTTTATATTACCTGTCTTCAACATGACTAGTAGAAAATTTAGTCTCTTCCTAAAGATGGAAGTCTGTTCCACTAAAAGAGCTGCTAAACCCAAAGTTTCACTTAAGGTTTTTCAACAAAGTTGTTTTTCCAGCAAAGACCAGTAATGTGAGATTAGTGTGTTTGAAGGCACCAGCCCAATCATTTCAGCATGCCTCCTTGTCTATTCTTTACCAGTTAGCAGTTTTTGATGTTTTAATCACAAATGCTGCATCTGTCCAATTGCTCATCCCAAGTTTTGACTTATTTTTAAAACATCATTATATTTTTCCAGGTAATTGGCTATTTTAGAATATGCACAAAAAGTGTTCAATTTTTGTTACTCAGTAAATAAAGTCTTGGATTAAGAATTCCTGAAGTTTTACATCAGAGTACCTCTTAACATTATGAGCCTTTCTAGTAATTCATCTTTGAAAGTGGAATTTGTGTGTGTGAAAATATAAATGTGAATTTGTTAATGGCAGTAAACGTCAGGGTCAATAATGAGAATTGTAGGCCTTGTGACGTATACATTTGCTCGGCAGCAGAAATTCATGGTTCACTTTTTGCACATCTTTTGAAGCAATCAGCTGCTCCACTGATAACAGACATAACAATCTTAACATTTCTGTCATTTTTGTCTTGTTTTTCTTGTCTTTCATTAAGCTCCCTATGTATAGTTTGCATATATTGTAATGGACAACCGGGACACCTTCGTAACTGAAGGACTTGGGGAAGGAGCTTGCATGGGCCAGTACCTCCCCTGGGACAATAGAGGGCAGCCATGGGTTTGGAGCATGGAAGCTCAGCCCTGATGGGGCTCGAGCCACCGCCAGGGAGTGCATGGTGAATGGCTGAGCCCTCCTCTGCAGCCGGAAGGAGATTGTGGAACACCTGGATCACATTCGGGTGCTCTATACAAGGGGCTGCCTCACTCTAATCGGGGAGCCTGGGTTGGGAGGTGGAGGACAAACTCTGCAGGAGGAGGAGTGGAGGTAGACAAGAGACAGAAGAGAGAGAGAGAGAGGAAGAGAGAGGAAGAGACTGCTCGTGGTTATTGTTTGTTGTACTGTGCTGCATAGGTGGGAAACAAGACAAAAGCGTTTCCCACAGCTGAATAAACTTGTGTTGTGCTTAACTTGTGTCCTGGTGACTGCGGTGTGCTTGGTGTGGGTCACTGTACATATATAGTGACATATATAAGTTGACACCACCAAGGCCTAGTTAAATTAATGTGTGCATTTTACATCCATTTTTTGTGCAGTGCTTCAAAAGTCCACAGAATTTTGACACCGGTAACTTATGGTTTGTGTTATTTTGAGAAGTATAACAACTATATTAAAATCTGCATATGATTTCTATATTTGTGTTGTTTTGATATTGGATTTTTAAACATTTTAAGGTATAAGGATTGGACATATGATCCAGCAGTGTGGTATAGTGGTTAAGGCTTTGGACTTTAAACCCTGAGCTTGTAGGTTCAAATCCCACTGCTGACACTTTGTGACCATGAGCAAGTCACTTGACCACAAGTGGAGAAACAAAAGAAATGTAACCCATCGTATCTCAAATGTTATAAGACACCTTGGATAAGGGCGTTAGTCAAATAATAGTAACAAAGATAATTAAAATGAACAGGAAACATGAATGGTCACACAGTTTGAAGCTAGATTTTAATAATAGTTGATATTAACATTAATAGTTAATTGAAATACATTAAATGGTTGGACTTGGTATATTTACCACTATTACCTATTTTGTATACAAATAAACCTAAAATTTCACTCTCCGCCACTTAAACAGCGTATACTATTTCCATCATTTTTCTGTTCACAAACTACATCAGCAGAAGCCCCGTGAAGGCCAGCAAGTCATTAATTCCTCTTTCCTTTTCTGCTGTTAAATGGCGTGTCCTTTCCTTGTGTCTAAAGTCTGCAGTGTCTTTGGAGTTTCTTCTCATGGGCTGCAGTTGTATAATAAACACCAGTATAATGTAAGGTTTGTGAAAAGATGTGCTGATAACATTGTGGTTTTAATCAAAGCCATCTAGCTAGCTGGATTATTTTTGAAGTAACCCTGTAATACCTCATTAAAAAATAAGACACTTTTAGCCCTTTGTACATTACATTTCATAGTATTGCTAAATTTTTATCTGACCTGGCTGGAAAGAAACTGTCTAGAGCCAGCCCTCCACAAAGGTGCTATGGGGCAGAGAGAAAGAAAACCACTTGTAGTCCTACACAAGAGAGACCCACCATACTCGTGTAAGAATGCAAGTGATTGTGGGTGGTAGACTCACAACGATAGACTGTTTGGTGCCAGGTAAGGCTGCCCCTGGGAAGGGCATCTAAAGCAGAGGTATGGCAGTGCTGAAGGGGGGCAAGTACTCCCATGTCCAGGTGGAACCACATTGACATGAAGTAGACAACAAGACAGAAGTTCAGTGGCTAAAGAAGACCCTCTCAGCTCAAGAGTAATTCTGTGGCTTAGTTAGAAGTGATCCTGTTGGGGGAGTTTAAAGTTGTCACATGTTTGAGGAGTAATTTTAATTTGGTGCCGCAAAGAGTCTTGGACTGTGTGGACAGGACAGAGAACGGGAGGAGAGCTCCATAGGGCTTGGGAGGCGTCGTTCCTGCTCAGGATTGGCCAGCGCATAGCAGGTTTCTTACGTTACTGTGTTTCTTAGGCATTGTGGTCCCTTCATTTCTCCCTCTCCTTATTTTTTAATGATATGATGTCCTGTATCACCTGGTGTTTGTTATTCCATGTGTGTCCTCTCCTTTTACACTGACCGGTGAATCGATGCTCATCTTAATCCTAAACGGCTGTGCCGTCTGTTCTGCAAAGCAGGTGTGTTGAATGGAATTGTTAGGAAAAGAGGGACATGACTTGAATGTTTAGCAGTTTTCAGTTCAATGCAAAGTTAGGTAACTTCTTAATATTTCATACTTTGGAATTCTGACAACTGCTTATTTTCTGTCTTTTTGTTATACAGGTAGCACTAGGATTTCCACACCACACACCCTGGGACTTGTGTTGGGAAAACAAGAAATGTTTGCTCTTTCTTCCGTAATCATTTGGCCTGCTATGTTACTCCTGTTTTTGGGGATGGAACTTTGATTAAAATCAAACTGTTTTTTAATATTGTAATCTGCACATAAATATATCTAAATCATATGTACAGCTAAGTTTTATTTTGTCAGTAACTTACATTTTAATTTCTTTTATGATGTAAATATATGTGAAATGTAATTATAATAAAAGAAAAGGGATTTAATTTAACCAAAGTTCTGATTGCTGTCATATTTAGTCCTTAAAACTTTATCAGTATTTCTGAGATGACAAGGTTTCTTTACTTAATGATTTTTCTACTTTAATGTTTTTTTTTTCTTTGGAGGTGGACATGTTGACATAATCTAAAGAAACGATCGATGCTGTTGCATTGGCAGGCATATCTAAAATGATATGATTGGAGTCGTAACAGGCCAGGCGTCCCAGAGGAGATCTCATCAACAGAATGTCTCCTGATTTCCTTTAGTGCTTAGACACAGAGGCGCGTGAGGTCCCAGCTGATGTGTCCGACTTCTAAGGCTGGTTTTTCTGCTGCGCACAGCAGTGTGTACGGATTGGTGCACACAGGATTCATTTCAAACCACTCCTATGCCGCACTTGAAAGGACAGAGCATCATCATGGTGGTCTTCATAAGGATGTTTCTATTGATTTTGTGAAAGGCAGTCAAATATGAAACGTCTCCAACATGGTAATGTAGCGATCACCCCAAGACAGCCTCTACTAACACGGGGCTTTGTTCAGCAGCGGCTTTAGTTTTTTTTTTTTGTTCTTTGTACCAATTTTGGCCAAATCTGAGCTGCTTTTCTCTGTCTTTGTCTGTCAGAGCTACTCCTGCTCCATTTGTAATCTTTTTAAATAAGACATGTCCCCGTCTCCACCAAAGCTACTGCTGTTGTGCTCAGATTGACTTAAGTTTTGATTTGTGCCAATGGCACATGGAAAACTAGTTAAACCATCAGTATTCAGCATTATTAACCTGTATATGCCGGCCCAAGTGGGCCAGCGATGTGAAAGCTGGAGGAGATCTTGGATGTGCTAGTCACGTCCTTAAGCTGACTGGTACTTTGAACCTGAATCTGTAGTTAGAATATGAAATAAACAGGCACTGTCAACATTATAGAACAGATAGCCTGCCAAACCACTTACATGGACTTGTACTTCCCTTTTAGTGGATTCCTTCAGTCAAACTATAAACTAGTAATCAATAAAATTGGTTATTTCATTTAAAAACCGCAGTTCTGGACATCAGAGCGTGAGGGTTGTTGACAAGGTTGTTGGAAGTGGATTAAGCGAACCATTTACCCATTGAATGAATGTGCGTCCCTGGCGGTGTGTTGTTTTACTCATGTGGCACTTGGAGTTGCGTAGAACTGCCCGTAATACGACGTGACATGTGTAACTAACCAGATCGCTTGGTTTAAATGATAAGATAAAGCCCAACTGCCATGTGAGGTGGAGGAGGTTGTGGGTGGTAGTTTGGGTACAAGAACGGGGCTGCTGCATTATGTGACAGCTTTCATTAACATTATTAAATTCATCTATCCATTATCCAACCCGCTATATCCTAACAGAGGGTCACGGGGGTCTGCTGGAGCCAATCCCAGCCAACACAGGGCGCAAGGCAGGAAACAAACCCCGGGCAGGGCGCCAGCCCACCGCAGCATTATTATATTAAGCTAGGTATTTCTTTAAACAGATTATACACTTTAACTTCACATTTTGAATTACTATTGTTTAAATAATTACATTCTATGCATGAACTGCAAACAACATCGCTATTCTACATTAGAAGCTAATATTTCCTTTGTTTTGTTTTACGAACTTGATATCGTTTTATTAAACAAATTTTTTAAATAACAGCTTACTTTCATTAATTTCATAAATTAAGTAGTTAAACATCAAAAGTTCTCAGATATTCTATATGTTAAAAATAATTAGGTCAGCATTCTGTGGAATAATTCTCGAAGACATTGATTACACCCTTACTGAACGTAATACACGTTAAGGACTCCTTTATGTTACTTGATAAACTAAGTAGGGGTCTGCTGCAGTAGTGGATTATACACTTTAGTGGGTCACACCTTGAACGAGTTAAACTGCACAACCATTCAGGTCAGGTCAGGTTGGGCAACGTGCACTGGTACAGGGCATTGCCACACTCACCACGTGATGAAAGAGCTCAGGATCCTTGTTGTCCAGTCCCACCCTCCAGAAATGACCCTCTATCTGCCGCAGCCAGGTGTTATGTGGGTGTTCCCTTGGCCTGGTCCAGCCACTCGGGTCCTCATCAATCCTCGGGGAATTGCGCCACATGGCTGTAGTGCTGTAACTGACGCTCCCTCACAATGCAGGTAATGTGCCTCACTTGGGACTCCATGAGCAACCACTCATTCAACACAAAGTCAAACCAACGGTACCCAAGGATTCTCTGGAGAGATACAGTACCGAAGGAGTCCAGTCTTCATCTCAGGTCAGTGGATGTCTCGCAAACATATAGCATATGGTATACTCTAAAGACTTGGACCTTTGTTGTTTTGCATAGATATCGGGAGCACCACTCACACCCCTATCCAGTGACATCATGACCCTCATGCTCTCCCAATCCGTCGACTGACTTCATAAGAAGAATCACCAGAGACATGAATGTTGCTGCCAAGGTAAGTAAGCCTCTCAACAAGATTGACACCCTCTCCGCAGACAGACACACTGCTGATGGCTGTGCCCAAGAGGTCATTAAATGCCTGGATCTTAGTTTTTATCCAGGACACACTCAAGCCCAGACTCTGACTCCTCGCTCAGTCTTTTGAGCGCCCCGATCAGAGCTCTATTGACTCCATGAAGATCACAGCATTGTCCGCAAAGTCAAGAACAGTGAATCTTTCGTTACCAACAGATGCCCCACAGCTGCTAGACCCCACAACCCTGACAAACACGCAGTCCATGCGAGCACTGAATAGAGTAGGAGCAAAAACACACCCCTGACGCACGCCAGAATCAACTGGGAAAAACACAGAGGTTCAGCCTCCACTCTGCACAGCACTCACAGCACCAGTGTACAGGCCAGCCATGATATCTGGCAACCTTGAGGGGATCCCACAAAGTCTCAGGATGTCCACAGGGCAGCTTTAACAACTGAGTCAAAAGCTTTATAAAAATCAACAAAGACTGCAAAGAAACTCTGCCAACATTCACATTTGCGCTGCATGAGAACCCTCCGTGTCAGAACGCAGCACTGGTAGACTTTTTAGGCATAAGACCAGACTGCTCCGGTCGCTGGTAGGTGAGCAAGTGGTTATACTTATCCTATTGTGGATGACCCCATCAAGGGCCTTACCCAACACCGAAAGCAGTGTTATCCCCCAGTAGCTGCCACAATCCAGGCGAACAGCCTTCCCTTTCCAGACGGGGATGACAAATTCTGTTTTCCAGTCAGTTGGGATGGCACCCATCTCCCAAATGGAAACAATGATTGCTTGCAATGCCAAGAGGACAACCTTACCAACAGCCTGGAGAAGTTCACCCGCAGATCCCTGCAGTCTGCCCTACTATCAGCTGGTTCACCACCTGTGCAATCTCAGTGAGACTGGGTGGTTCACAGCTAATTGGAGGATCAGCCTCAAGAACCGTGGACCCAGAGATGTCCAACGTCCTAGCCGGAGGATCAGCTTTAAACAACTGCTCAAAGTCGCCAGCACACTGGGACACAACTGTAGTGTCATCCATAAGGACTGTTCCAACAGCCGCCCTGACTGTGTCTCTTCAAGGAACAGATATGGATGTTCGTAATGCTTTGATTCCTCTGTAAGCAGGACGTGGGTCACTAGACCATAGATGGTGTGTTACTTGCTCACACATTCCTCTAACGACGCCTCCTTATTTGCCTTCAGAGCCCTCGCAGCCATCCTCATTTCCTGGTACAGACTGGAATTGGCATCAAGCTGTGCACTGCAACTCCTCTCGATAATATCCAAGGTGCCCTGCAAGAAGAAACAACTCATTCTAGGAACACCAGCAACACCAACACAACCCTCGGCAACCTTCAGGGTCTTGTCCCAGAAGGTCTCCCACATCACATTAAGATCAGCAGTCTGCACGTTCCTCACACAAACTGCATACAAACTCACCAGAAACAGCTTAATCTTGATGTCTGTCCAAGTCCAGCATCATTCTCCTAGTAGGTGGTAGCCTACTGGACTTAAGCTGGATCTTCAGAGTAGCAACAAGTCTATGGTCAGAATTCACTAACTGGACACTTCTGTAGACCCTGAAATTTTGTAAGAGCTTCCAGCGTCTGCCCACGAGGATGTGATCGATCTCTTTCACCGCACCACCAGTTTTGGAGTACCAAGTCCAACGATGCGGCTCAGGGTACTGGAACCAGGATCTGGTGGTCCGTAGCCCCTGGCCTTTTGCAAAATCAAGGAACACAGAGCCAGTTTCACCATGATCGCCAGATCCATGCGGACCAACGCAATCCCCATACCCTGTCAGTGCCAGTGGTCACATGAAGTCACCCATGACCAGAGGAATGTCACCTCATGGACACCCATCAACCACCAAGTGAAGTTGTGAATAAAATGTGTCTCACTGAGACATCACTCTCCGCAGTCGGAGAATACACTGAGACAACTGACAAGGGCTTAATCTGTCTCATAATACTTTTTTTGAAAGGAGTCACATCGGACACAATTGGAAGGAGCCAATCCACCATAGCAACAGCTACTCCCTGAGTATGACAGCCACCAGAGCGACCACACCAATAAAAGGTGTACTCACCTACGGAGATCTGGCCAGTCCCAGGTCTGCACACCTCAGAAAGTGCTGCCACTGAAATGCAGAGTTTACGAAGCTCCTCTGACAGCAGAGGAAGATGATCATCATGCCAGAGAGACAAGACGTTCCAACTGCCTACCCAGATGGGCCACCTCAAATTGGGACCTGAGTGCTGCTGTGCAGCGAGCGATGCCTCAGCTCCACACCAGTTCTGATCCCCTACAGGTCTGACCCTATTGGCTCGCTTCTGGGGATGAAGCTTCCGAGGGCTTTCCCCCATTCCCTTCATAATGCGAGCGGCCTAAACAGAGGTACTCCTGCGGAGAGCAGAAAGAAGTCCCGTCTGTCGTCTCAGAGCTATGTCATGTTTTTTTTTTTTTACAGTGACTGGAGTGCCAGTCCAGTCATCAACCCCCATGATTTCCCTGCAAGTTGGAGGACCGCTTGCAGAGTCGGCTGCAATTTAACGTCATACCCAGGTCTTGTGAATTCATTCGGGTCAGACCCCTGTGTTTGCAGTACTAGTTAAATGAGGGACCCTTTCATTTTTCCCAGTCCATTCTTTTCAAAAATAAGCAGGTCTTCTATGAAATAAGGGATTCCTGTCCACAGTAAGATCTATAAAAATGTTTTTCACCAGGCTGACTTGTTGTACCGTTTGTCTCTGCTACAGTGGGCTCTTGTCTGTCTTGTCTTGAGCAATTAACTAATCTGTAAGTGTGCTGAGCTTTGTGTTTGAGCTGCGCTTTCTGTCGAAAGGCCGGTGGCTGAGTGCTCCTCAAACGGCCCCGCTTGATCCCTTGCTTTACTGTTGATTGTTATTCTATAGTTTAAAACTGTACATTGCCCAGATTTGTATACTTAATGCCCATCCTGCCATTAATGTTCAGATGATTCAGTATCGTAGGAGTTCTCCAGATGTTTTGTTTTGTTCACAATGTGCTCAGTTTTCTAGTTGTCATTTCAAGTCTTTTCCCTTTTAGCTTTCAGATTTACAGAATTCTCGTCGGACATTCTTTCCTTTTCAAATCTCCTTGGGGGTTCTGAAAAGTCCTCAAGCTTCATTCTCTCAAAGCAGCTGTCTAGGGGTTCCCTTGTGAAATCAAATCCTTTACCTTTGCATTTGTTTTTAATAAAATATTTCATGGTATTGATTAGCCAGCCCAGTGAGCTGTCAGATCATTGCTCTCACGTAACTAAGATGCCCGAGTCTGCTTGGTATTAAGAAAATCTTGCCAGCTGCAGACGAGCAAGCCACCTAGTGGAGATGGCGGTCTCGAACCAAATGAAAACTGCATTAATCAGAGCAAAATGTATCAGCAGAAGATGTGCTGGAAACTATTTAATAACTAAAGCAGCACTTGGTATCTGTCAGGACATACTGTATAAGCGCTTGCAGCAGATTCAGACCCCTTCACTTTCTGCACACTTCATCATGTTGTGGATTTGATTGGAAATGAAAAAAATGTGCCATTTTTGCCCACCCATCTACACTCATAATGACAACGTGAAAGTATGTGTTCAGAAAGCTTTGCAAATTTATTAAAAATCAAAAACTGAAATCTGTCTTTCATACATACTTCCTTAGAAGGCTGGCGTCCTTCAACATCTGCAATAAGATGCTGCAGATGTTCTATCACACAGTTGTGGCGAGCGCCCTCTTCTACGCGGTGGTGTGCTGGGGAGGCAGCATTAAGAAGAAAGACACCGCACACCTGGACAAACTGGTGAGGAAGGCAGGCTCTATTGTTGGCACGGAGCTGGACAGTTTAACATCTGTGGCAGAGCAACGGGCGCTGAGCAGACTCCTGTCAATCATGGAGAATCCACTGCATCCACTAAACAGTGTCATCTCCAGACAGAAGAGCAGCTTCAGCGACAGACTGCTGTCACTGTCCTGCTCCACTGACAGACTGAGAAGATCGTTCCTCCCCCAAACTATGCGACTCTTCAATTCCACCCGGGGGGGGGGGGTAAACGTTAACATTATATAAAGTTATTGTCTGTTTTTACCTGCATTATTATCAATCTTTAATTTAATATTGTTTTTTGTGTCAGTAAGGTGCTGCTGGAGTATGTGAATTTCCCCTTGGGATTAATAAAGTTTCTATCTATCTATCTATCTATCTATCTATCTATCTATCTATCTATCTATCTATCTATCTATCTATCTATCTATCTATCTACAGTAATATATAATATATATATTCAGAGCCTTAATTCAATACTTTGTAGAAGCCCCTTTCCAAGCAATTTCAGCTTTGAGTCTTCTTGGGTAGGTAGGTCTCTACAAGCCTGGCACACCGGGGCAGCTGATCCCATTCATCCTGGAAGATCCCCTCAAGCTCCGTTAGATTGGATGGGACTGTCTGTAAACGGCCATCTTCAGGTCTCTCTACATTGGTGTCCTGTCAAGGACAGTCACTCTCCTGTCCCAAAGCCACTCCAGTGTTGTCTTGGCTGTATGCGTCAGGCCATTGTCTTGCTGAAAGGTGAACCGTCACCCTGCTCTGAGTTTGTGTGCACCCTGGAGCAGGTTATCTGCATTAGCTGCGTTCATCCCTCCCTCAGTTCTGAGCAGTCTCTCTGTCCCCGCCAGTGAGAAGCGCCCCCCTAGCATGATGCTGCCACCACCATGCTTCACTACTGGTCTTTGCCAGACATTGTGCTTGGACATAGTGCTGCCCAAAGGGTTCAAGTTTTGGCTCATCAGTCCTTTAAATGCCATTTGGCAAACTCCAAGGGGCCCTTCTGTCTGGCCTGATTTGATGGAGTGCTGCTGAGGTGGGCATCTTTCCAGCAGGTTCTCCCATCCCAGCAGAGAACTTCCACAGCTCTATTAAAATGAACATCGAGTTTTTGGTCATTCCGCTGACAAAAGGCGCTTCTTGCGCAGTGACTCAGTTTTGGCCAGATAGCCACCATTAGGAACAGTCCTGGTGGTTCCAGACTTCTTCCATTTCACATTTATTGAGGCTATTGTGCTCCTGGTAACACTCAAAACTTTACAGATGGTTTTATCACCTTGCCCTGATCTATGCCTTCCTACAGTTTGATTATGGAGGTCTACAATGGGTTTCTTGGACTTCATGATTTGGCTTTTGTCTTGACATGCAGTGTGAATTGTGGACCTTCTATACACAAATGTGCGTCTAAGTGATGTCCGTCCAACTCCTTTGGCTACAGGGGAACTTCTGTCAAGTCGTCAACAAATCTCAAGGAGAATGCAAGCAAACCGGAGGCATCTGACCACCATTTGGAGGGTCACAGCAAAGGGCCTGAAAACTTAAATAAATGAGAGTTTTCAGTTTTTGATTTTTACTAAGTTTCTAAACCTACCTGAAAACATGTTTTCACTTTGAGTGTAGTGTGGACCACCGGGGCGTGGACAACCGCCCTTACTCTGACACGGACAGGCAGGACATGAGTTCCAGTCCAGCAGACACTTTTATTTACAACTGGGGAGCTCTTTTCTCTGCTCCCCACAGCACAGCTCTGGTCCTGGTCCTCCACTCCTCACGACTCTGGTTCTCCAAATGTAGTGAGGCGGCTCCTTTTATTCTCCTTTTGGTAGTGTTACCTGGAATCACTCCCCGGTGTGGTGGATGGTCCACTATAGAGACTCTGCAGCTCCCCTTGGTGGCCCAAACAGAACCCAACAGGACTGTACCAAACTCCATGTCCCAGCATGCCCTGCAGGAATCCGTGGTGCCTCAGCCGCCCAGGAGGGCTGCCTCTAGTGTCCCAGGGGAGGTAGTGCCTCGGAGATGCTCTCTCCCCTGGTCCTTCCATCCAGCTGGCGTCCCGGCCAGCTAATGGTCGAGTCTGCCTGTCACAGTAGACTGAATGGAAAATATGGCGAATTTGTCCATTTCAAATGAAATCGCAAACACAAAAATGTGTGCAGAAAGTGAAGGGGTCTGAATGCTTTCTGATTTTGCAGTATGTGTCCTAACTTTACACTTTTTATTACTGGCCTCACCTAAGAGGTTGTGCTCTGCACTTATCTGGAATTAGGACTGAGATAAGACATGGCCCCCTTAACTCATGTGCCTTCATACAATAACACACATGGGACCCCACCTCAGGACTGCAAAGCCCACAAACTGTACTACATTTTAGTTTACTGTGTCTTTAAAACATTTTATGTAAACTTTGAGTTGTCATCCCTTTGATGAAAGTGTGCAAACTCCTTTTTGTCATCTTCTCCTTTTCTTCTCTAGATCTTTTTCTATTCCTGTGCTCGTGATCATTTTAATCCGAATGAAAGACACCATCAAGCATTTGGAGGACATTTTGTAATTGACTGCTGGCATTGAAAGCTGAAGCCTCTCCCTTTTTTCAGAGTCAATGCTGACATCTTTCCAGCGAGTGCAGGGTGCATGGCCAGTTATAGGGGCACGTCTCTTCGCTGTTCTTTGCAGGTTTGCAAACTGACAGTCCTTGCTGTGTCTGTCCTGTGCTAACTCATACGACTACAACTAGCAGGTACTCCACTAGTGCAGGAAGTGAATGGTAGGCCTTGTGAGGCAATCTCTTGATTTAGCAGTGCAGCTGCTTCTTTCAGGGTGGACTGAATAGGTAAGGCTGGACAGATTTCCAAACATATACATCCTCTCCGAACTGCAGGCTTCTGTCATCAAATCTGTTTTAGTATAAATGCAGATTAAAGGGGGGAGATGGAGCAGGCGGGATAATCAACAGCTAGTCATCGATTAAAACTGCAAGGACATGGGAGTCTTGACAATCCTCTAAAGTAAAGACTATCAGTATGAGTCCCTCATTCGGCATGTCCTCCCCAAAGGGTTTCTGACCTATCTAGTGGTACTTCTTTCTGAGGACGATTACTGATGGAACTGGTCATTAGAAATACAGTATACGTGTGTGTGTGTGTGTGTGTATGGAGCAGTCCGCTCTGCTCACGCTCAACCACAGCCACAGGAGTTTGTAGCAGGGCTACCGGGGAGTAAATAGGACTTCTACACTCCACTTGTCTTTGGATCAAGGACTTCCTGAGTGATTGCACTTAGAGGGTTAGAGTGGGCCCCTACTTCTCCACACCCATCAGCCTCTGCACTGGCTCCCCACATGGCTGTGTGCTGAGCCCCCTGCTCTACACCCATGATTGTATTCCTGCCTACTACAGTAACACTATTGTTAAGTTCACTGACGATACCGCGGTAGTAGGGATCATCTCTGGGGGGGATCAGTCTGCCTACAGGGATGAGGTGGAGCGGCTGGAAACATGGTGTAGGAATAAAAACTTGCTCCTAAATATAGCCAAGACCAAGGAGCTCATCGTGGACTTCAGGAAGAAGGCAGACAACATTCAGCCACTCATCATCAACGAGGACTGTGTGGAGAGGGTCTCAGACTTCCGCTTCTTGGGAGTCACCATTAGGGAGGACTTGACCTGGGGAACACACACTGCTGAGGTAGTGAAGAAGGCCCAAAAGAGACTCTACTTCCTGAGGGTGCTCAGGAAGAACAACATCCCTGGGAAACTGCTGGTGTCCTTTTACTGCTGCACAGTAGAAAGCATCCTGGTCTACTGTCTCCAGCTGCACTGTAGCACAGAAGAAAGAGCTCCACAGGGTCATTAAGGTCGCCCAACGGATAGTCAGCTGTCCTCTCCCCTCACTAGAAGAACTACATAGTTCTTGCTGCCTCAGGAACATCAAGAAAATTCTTCAGGACTCATCACACCCAGGACATGCATTGTTTGAACTCCTGCCTTCAGGCAGACATTTCAGATCCATAAAGACTAAGACAAATAGACTGAGAAACAGTTCCTATCCTTCAGCCATCACCATGCTGAATGCTGCTAAGTGGTCAATCTGACCTAGTGCACCTTCATGTTTACAATACAACGGACTGGGTTATCCTGCAAGTGATCACATAGTGAGAACATTGAGAAGGTTGTTGACTGCACTACTGACTACATCAACTTCTGTATGGACATTGTAGTTCCAGTAAGAACAGTACGCTGCTATGCTAACAACAAGCCATGGATTACAAGTGACATCAAGGGCCTTTTGAACCAGAAGAAAAGAGCTTTTAAAGGCGGTGATCAGCATGAGCTCAAGTGCATGCAGAAGGAACTCCGAGTCCAGCTCAGGGCGGCGAAGGAGCAGTACAGGAGAAAGCTGGAGCAGAAGTTGCAGAATAACAGCATGAAGGAAGTGTGGGATGGGATGAAGATCATCACTGGCTGCAGCTCGAAGCGGGGTGCCACCATCGAGAGAGACGTGAAGAGATCAAACCAAATGAACAACTTCTTTAACAGGTTTGACCACCCTAACCCACTCTCACCTCGGAGTACTGCACCCTCCACCCATCCTTCTGCTGATACCAGCATAGGAGAGACATCCCCACCCACAATTACAGCAGCGCAGGTGAGCAGAGAGCTGAGGAGACTTCGTGCCAGCAAAGCAGCGGGTCCAAATGGAGTATCGCCACGACTGCTGAAGGTCTGTGCGCTGGAGCTGGGGAGTCCTCTACAGCGCATCTTCAACCTGAGCCTGGAACGGGAGAGTCCCGAGGCTTTGGAAAACATCTTATATCACCCCAGTCCCAAAGGTATCACGTCCTAGTGAGCTGAACGACTTCAGGCCTGTTGCTCTGACGTCACATGTGATGAAGACCATGGAGCAGCTGCTGCTTCACCACCTGAGG
Organism: Erpetoichthys calabaricus; assembly: GCF_900747795.2. Lineage (NCBI taxonomy): Eukaryota > Metazoa > Chordata > Cladistia > Polypteriformes > Polypteridae > Erpetoichthys > Erpetoichthys calabaricus. The sequence continues at coordinate 71,820,077 of NC_041410.2, read as the reverse complement.
CCATAGGTCTGCCACGCCCTCGACCCTCTGCAGTTCGCATACCAGGAGAAGGTGGGAGTGGAGGATGCCATCATCTATATGCTACACCGATCCCTCTCCCACTTGGACAGAGGCAGTGGTGCTGTAAGAATTATGTTTCTGGACTTCTCTAGCGCCTTCAACACAATCCAACCTCTGCTCCTTAGGGACAAGCTGACAGAGATGGGAGTAGATTCATACCTGGTAGCATGGATCGTGGACTATCTTAAAGACAGACCTCAGTATGTGCGTCTCGGGAACTACAGGTCTGACATTGTGGTCAGCAACACAGGAGTGCCACAGGGGACTGCACTTTCTCCGGTCCTGTTCAGCCTATATACATCGGACTTCCAATACAACTCGGAGTCCTGCCATGTGCAAAAGTTTGCTGACGACACTGCTATCGTGGGCTACATCAGGAGTGGGCAGGAGGAGGAGTATAGGGACCTAATCAATGACTTTGTTAAATGGTGCGACTCAAACCACCTACACCTGAACACCAGCAAAACCCAGGAGCTGGTAGTGGATTTGAGGAGGCCCAGACCTCTCATAGACCCCGTGATCATCAGAGGTGACTGTGTGCAGATGGTGCAGACCTATAAATATCTGGGAGTGCAGCTGGACGATAAACTGGACTGGACTGCCAATACTGATGCTCTGTGCAAGAGAGGACAGAGCCGGTTATACTTCCTTAGAAGACTGGCGTCCTTCAACATCTGCAATAAGATGCTGCAGATGTTCTATCAGATGGTTGTGGCGAGCGCCCTCTTCTATGCAGTGGTGTGCTGGGGAGGCAGCATTAAGAAGAAGGATGCCTCACGCCTGGACAAACTGGTGAGGAAGGCAGGCTCTATTGTAGGCACGGAGCTGGACAGTCTGACATCCGTGGCAGAGCGACGGGCGCTCAGCAGGCTCCTATCAATTATGGAGAATCCACTACATCCACTTAATAGTATCATCTCCAGACAGAAGAGCAGCTTCAGCGACAGACTGCTGTCACTGTCCTGCTCCACTGACAGACTGAGGAGATCATTCCTCCCCCAAACTATGCGACTCTTCAATTCCACCCAGGGGGGTAAGCATTAACATTATTCAAAGTTATTGTCTGTTTTTACCTGCATTTTTTATTACTCTTTAATTTAATAATTGTTTTTTTTTTTTTTTTGTATCAGTATGCTGCTGCTGGAGTATGTGAATTTCCCCTTGGGATTAATAAAGTATCTATCTATCTATCTATCTATCTATCTATCTATCTATCTATCTATCTATCTATCTATCTATCTATCTATCTATCTATCTATCTATCTACAATACACTCTCATGTTTACAATACAGCTCTAAGTTAACATATGATAAGTGACAAGTGCAATATAATGTATGTATGAGTGGAAAACATTGTTCTGCTGTTATGGACTATCTTGGTACTTATTTAATTCCCTTTTTATTTTAGTTTTAACTTGAGTAATTGTGTTTTTTTTTTGCACTGTAAATTTGCACTTAAAACTTCTTTGACTCTGAGAAGGGAGTGTGTGTGAGTCGAGCCGAGGCCGGGTGCATTCCTGGGGTAAATAAATTACCGTCAATAGATAGTGTGAATGTTAGCTGGGTCTTTTTCAGACCGCTACAAGTTGGTGTGAATTCTACAGAACATGCAGAAGCTTATACAAGCTTGTATTGTATTTACCCCCCTCTTTTTTGACACCCACTGCACACCCAACCTACCTGGAAAGGGGTCTCTCTTTGAACTGCCTTTCCCGAGGTTTCTTCCATTTTTCCCTACAAGGTTTTTTTGGGAGTTTTTTCTTGTCTTCTTAGAGAGTCAAAGCTGGGGAGCTGTCAAGAGGCAGGGCCTGTTAAAGCCCATTGTGGCACTTCCTGTGTAATTTTGGACTATACAAAAATGAACTGTATTGTATTGTATTGTATACAAGTATGACTTGCTCTTGGTGAGATGGTACATGCATGCACTTTTAAACTTTTTCAGCACTTGCATGCACCTCACTTCTCATTCAACCCGAGCAGACAAACTCACCTTTGTGATACATGCATGTTGAACGTTCACACAACGAGCTTCTGTATGTCTGCCTAAGACAGGTTCCAGCCTGTCCCGCTCAATTTGTGCCACAGATGCACTCGACTACACGCCCGTCTCAGACAAGATACCAGCTGTCCTGGCCCACTTAGAGGACGGCTATGCAAGAACACCAATACAGTAAAACTGCTAGGGAGTCTTCAGGTTGTTTTTTGTCCCAAAGACCACATGCAGCTGGTTCTTATAATAATTGGGAATTTGTGCTGCCCATTTACATTTTTTTTCTCCAGTCTGCCGAAGTGCGTTTCATAAATAAATAGTGCGTAAAGAGATGATGATACACATGACCTCAATATTTCACTTGTAAAGTAGCTTGGGCTCCTTGCATTGTGTGCTTTCTGTAGAGTTTGCCCCCCAAACTGCTGTGCTTTGCAGGCTTGATGCCTCACATTATGTGGAGCCTCTGACTGATGGCGGTTTTCATCCTTTCTGTTTTTCTTCGCTCAGAAACAGGTCATAGGAGGTTTGGGGCATTTTACTCTTAATTTCTTCAGCTCACCACATATCCTGCTCCAACACACCGCACTTACAATTGACACTTTCAACATTGTCTTCAAAAAACTCCCATACAGGGTTTTGTTGTTTTCTACCAGCCATGTTGATCTCCAATGCCATGTCACTCACGTAAAGTTTTATATACAGGATTTTGCCACATTCAGGCCTGAAAGGTTATCAAAAATCAGAAAACACACATTCTGCAGTGTTCTGACTGTGATGATCACGCAAACCATGGGGTGCCAGGGTTAAGGGGTAGGTGGCCCTTGGGACTGAGTCAGCGTTTGGGTCCCAGCTAACTGTACTGAGGGAAACGCAGAAAAAAAAAATAACAAATGTGGTGTCAAGACGTGAAACTTGAATAGCCACTTGTCGTGGAAATTCTCTCTCAAATAACAGTCGAGATCGCCACGCATAAGGCTGGCTTATACTTCACGTGTTGCCACTTGGCGTGAGGGCCACAGTACAAAAATAATGTCAGATGTGGAGACAATGTCCCTGCACATGTACTGCCGCAACTGATGTTCCAAATGCAAGGTAGATATCTAAAAACATTTGAGTTCTACTCGGACTTCCTTCACTGCTTTTGGTCAATGGCTCGGACACTCTACCTTCTCCTCTTCTTTCTATTTAAGTCAGTAACAAAACAGTTTTTCTTCCATCAGCAGTCTCACATCCTCTGCTGTGACATTGTTAGCTATGTGACGTTGACCAAACAATATCACTTACTGACTAGGACACTATAAATGCATCGATCAAATGGGCGACAAGTAGTATAAACGTGTTTTGGTTGCTCACCATGCGCTTCATATGGTATGTATATACCAGGCTTAATGTTTCCTAGATGGACACCATTTATTATAACAAGCTTGAGGGGGGTTCCACATAAGAATGGTCGGTCCTCTATTTTAGCCTAAGCTTGGGAGAAATTTCAGTTAATAAAACCAAAATCATCTCTATAACACAGTGAAGAAATACATTACTTTGTACAAATCAACTTACAGTTAAATACTATGTTCCATAACACACCTTAAATGTTTGTAGATGAAAAAATTTTCTAAAATAGATAAGTCTTTGGCAAATATGAACTTCTTACATATAATACTACAGTTAAAATGTTCACATCATATGATCTCATCATCTTCATGGAAAATGTGCTGAAAACGAAATGGCATAGAAAGTGCAGAAGAGGCAAATTCCGAAGTACTTCATAAGCTCACCACTACACAAGACCAGCAAGCAGGCCAGGAGCAGACAGCAAGAGGTATATGGACAGTCACAAAATGATCTGAGATTAGGAGCAATGAACATCCACCCATCCAGTTTCTAAACCTGCTTATCCAGAGAAGGGTTGCAGGGAAGCTGCAGCCTATCTCAGCAAGCACTGTGTGCAAGGCAGGAAGGGTCCCTGGAGAGGAGGCACCAGCCCAGTGCAGCTATATTATATACTAGCCAACCCGCGGTGTAGCATACGGCGCATAATTATTTACTGATGGGTGAACACTTCCTGAACGACACAGTTGTCCAAATGGGGTGGGTTTGAAAATACGACTGTGAGTGAATGAAAAGATGGAACTCTGGAGAGAGCAACATACAATTGTCCGTGACTGAAAACTGGTTTTGGCAGATACAGGCATATCTTTTTGAAAGTTTGTCCCTGTGCCTTAGTAATTGTCATTGCGAAGGCCAATCTAACAGGAAATTGTCTGCGTGTAAAAGTAAAAGGCAAATTTGAACTTGATGGGGTCAGGGATATCTCGGAAGTGAATGGTGATAGTAGCTGGAAGCATTTGGGATATCGCCACAATTTCTGCCTCGCCACCATAAACTCCGTAAGTATTCATGTAGTCAGCGTATTGTTGAGCAGACTGTATGACTATGCTTCCGTGACTAAGAACAACGCTCTGTCGTGCATACCCCTTGCGCACTGCCTGTTCATGCCTCGAGAGTGAGGGTGGACGCAGGAGGAGGGTTAGAGTTGGCAGGCGGGGCTCTGTCTTGCGTGCGTGCGTGCGTGCGTATGTATCCCATGGTCGGGCAACTTGGTGGATTATATATAGAAAAGCAGCTGGAACGAAAAAGAACAATGAAAAGTCAACGTGGCTCAGAGGTGCATGTGGACTGTAGCAGAGACGAAAGTGACTGAGGCGGTGTTTGGTGAGGTGTTGCATGCTGGCACATGAGGCTCTGTCGTGTGTATTCCATGACGATGGAGGAGGGTTAGAGTTGGCGGGCGGGGCTCTGTCATGCATATCCCATGGTCTTAGAGTTGGTGGGCGGGGCTCTGTGAGTTGGCAGGCGTGGCTCTGTCGTGCGTATCCCATGGTCTCTGTCTTGCGTGCGTCTTGCTAGCCATGGACTTAGTGAATTATATATATTATATATACAGTGGAACCTCGGTTCACAATCATAATTCGTTCCAAAACTCTGGTCGTAAACCGATTTGGTTGTGAACCGAAGCAATTTCCCCCATAGGATTGTATGTAAATACAATTAATCCGTTTCAGACCATACGAACTGTGTGTAAATATATATATTTAAGTTTTTAAGCACAAATATAGTTAACTAAACCTTAGAATGCACAGCGTAATAGTAAACTAAATGTACAAACATTGAATAACACTGAGAAAACCTTGAATAACACAGAAAACTAACATTGCAAGAGTTCGTGCTATACTGTACTGTAGCCTTATGACCCGATCGCTGTAAACACTTTTTTTTTTTTTTTTTTTTTTTTTTTTTTTTAAATGAGTTTTAAGCACAGGGAAAAAAAGGAACATTTGACAAATCAGAAATTTAATAAACAACCAAGAAAAGTAACATTGCAACAATTCACGCTACGAACTGAAAAATGAACATTTGAAAAATCCGTAATACAAAAACTAACCATAAACCACCAAGAAAACTCACCTTGCTTGAGTCGAGTTCTGACATGAAGGAAATGAGGAGGAACTGAGTGGAGAGTGAGTGGTTACAGTTTTGAGGGAGAGTCCGGCTCCGCGATGGAGGGATGTTCTCCTTCAGGTGTTTTCTCTGTGATTTCTTGGGTTTCTGGTGTTTTTAGCTGTTTAGCTGGTGGATCAGAATTCAGAAAATAGTGGTCTAATGTGACTTGCCTTTTCCTACGCATTAAAATTTTTCAGACCATATCGTGAACCAAATTTGGAGGGTGTGCTGGTGCATTGTCCATCAGAAGAAGGCATTTTTTAGGCAGGTTATTCTCTTCGAGATATCGCTTCATGGCAGGAGCGAAAGCCTCGTGCAGCCATTCCAAAAACAAGGTCCTTATGACCCACCCCTTCATGTTCGCCCTCCACATCACAGGCAGTCTGGCTTTGTTTACATTGTGCTGCTTGAAAGCACGAGAGTTCTCAAATTGGTAAACAAGTAGCAGCTTGATTTTTACGTCGCCACTAGCGTTAGCACACAGCAAAACAGTTAACCTGTCCTTCATTGGTTTATGGCCGGGCATAGCCTTCTCTTCCTGGGTAATGTAGGTCCTCTACGGCATCCTCTTCCAGAACAATCCGGTCTCGTCGCAGTTGAAGACTTGTTGCGGGATGTAGCCTTCGTCCTCCATTAATTTTGTGAAATTTTTCACGAATTCTTTCGCAGCTTCAGTGTTGGAACTAGCAGCCTCTCCATGCCTTACCACACTATGAATGCCACTTCTCTTGCAAAACTTTTCAAACCATCCTCTACTGGCTTTAAATTCCTCACTTTCGCCACTCGTAGAAGGATAGTTTTGCAGCAAATCGCCATGAATCTTCCTGGCTTTCTCGCATAACATCGCCTCACTTACGCTATCCCCTGCAAGTTGCTTCTCGTTCAGCCACACTAGCAACAGTTTTTCCACCTCTTCCAGCACTTGAGGCCTCTGCCTGGTTAACGCTGTAACTCCTTTTGCAACATCAGCTGCTTTAATAGATTCTTTCTGCTTTAGAATATTCGAAATCGTAGATTTTGACTTCTTGTACTCGGCGGCAAGATCAGTAACTCAAACGACACGCTCATACTTTTCAATAATTTCTTTCTTTACTTCGATTTCAATTTTCTGCAAAACTTTCTTCTCACCACTCTTCACTTGCTTAGAAGCCATGGTTAACTGCAAAAGCACACGAAATACTGTAGAGCACAAAGAGTTCACAGGTAAAGAACGCATGTCTGACTGAGAACAATGAACAGGGAGAGGCTGAACACGTGCTTAAATACAGTAATCAGTGCGTACAAACCGGAAGGGAAATGAAATAGAGCACAAAGAGTTCACAGCGAAAGCACGATCGCACGTCTGACCAAAAACAATGCAACACGTGTGGAAATCATCTGCGCGCATAAACCGAAATGGAAACTGGCTTGTTCATATACCGAGTGTGTGGTTGTGAACCGAGGCAAACGTTTGGCGAACTTTTTGGTCGTAAACCGATTTTGTACATGTACCGATGTTCCACTGTATATATATATATATATATATATATATATATACACACACATATACAGTGCATCCGGAAAGTATTCACAGCGCATCACTTTTTCACATTTTATTATGTTACAGCCTTATTCCACAATGGATTAAATTCTTAATTAAATTAAATTTTTTTTCTCAGAATTCTACACACAACACCCCATAATGACAATGTGAATAAAGTTTACTTGAGGTTTTTGCAAATTTATTAAAAATAAAAAAACTGAGAAAGCACATTTACATAAGTATTCACAGCCTTTACCATGAAGCTCAAAATTGAGCTCAGGTGCATCCTGTTTCCCCTGATCATCCTTGAGATGTTTCTGCAGCTTCATTGGAGTCCACCTGTGGTAAATTCAGTTGACTGGACATGATTTGGAAAGGCACACACCTGTCTATATAAGGTCCCACAGTTGACAGTTCATGTCAGAGCACAAACCAAGCATGAAGTCAAAGGAATTGTCTGTAGACCTCCGAGACAGGATTGTCTCGAGACACAAATCTGGGGAAGGTTACAGAAAAATGTCTGCTGCTTTGAAGGTCCCAATGAGCACAGTGGCCTCCATCATCCGTAAGTGGAAGAAGTTCGAAACCACCAGGACTCTTCCTAGAGCTGGCCAGCCATCTAAACTGAGCGATCGGGGGAGAAGGGCCTTAGTCAGGGAGGTGACCAAGAACCCGATGGTCACTCTGTCAGAGCTCCAGAGGTCCTCTATGGAGAGAGGAGAACCTTCCAGAAGGACAACCATCTCTGCAGCAATCCACCAATCAGGCCTGTATGGTAGAGTGGCCAGACGGAAGCCACTCCTTAGTAAAAGGCACATGGCAGCCCGCCTGGAGTTTGCCAGAAGGCACCTGAAGGCCTCTCAGACCATGAGAAAGAAAATTCTCTGGTCTGATGAGACAAAGATTGAACTCTTTGGTGTGAATGCCAGGCATCACGTTTGGAGGAAACCAGGCACTACTCATCACCAGGCCAATACCATCCCTACAGTGAAGCATGGTGGTGACAGCATCATGCTGTGGGGATGTTTTTCAGCGGCAGGGACTGGGAGATTAGTCAGGATAAAAGGAAAGATGACTGCAGCAATGTACAGAGACATCCTGGATGAAAACCTGCTCCAGAGCGCTCTTGACCTCAGACTGGGGCGACGGTTCATCTTTCAGCAGGACAACGACCCTAAACTCACAGCCAAGGTATCAAAGGAGTGGCTTCAGGACAACTCTGTGAATGTCATTGAGTGGCCCAGCCAGAGCCCAGACTTGAATCCGATTGAACATCTCTGGAGAGATCTTAAAATGGCTGTGCACCGACGCTTCCCATCCAACCTGGTGGAGCTTGAGAGGTGCTGCAAAGAGGAATGGGCGAAACTGGCCAAGGATAGGTGTGCCAAGCTTGTGGCATCGTATTCAAAAAGACTTGAGGCTGTAATTGCTGCCAAAGGTGCATCGACAAAGTATTGAGCAAAGGCTGTGAATACTTATGTACATGGGATTTCTCAGTTTTTTTATTTTTAAAAAATTTGCAAAAACCTCAAATAAACTTTTTTTCACATTGTCATTATGGGGTGTTGTGTGTAGAATTCTAAGGAAAAAAATGAATTTAATCAATTTTGGAATAAGGCTGTAACATAACAAAATGTGGAAAAAGTGATGCGTTATGAATACTTTCCGGATGCACTGTATACTGTATTCTGTTTAGACACAGTACAGTAGAAACTCCATTTTGCTGGGAATCACTTAAATTGTTAATATGAAATTGTTAAATACTGAATTAGTTGGAAAATTAAAAATGTACTATTTAAATTTTTTTTTACAATAAAGATTAATCAAACAAAATTTGTGTCACTGTATTTAGTGTAGTAAATGCAGTAAATTAATGATATTCATACTTACATTTTACTTTATAAATATATAACACATTCTTTTTTTTCTTCCAAAATAAATGTTACTTCTGGAAAAAACAGTCATCACCATCAGTCACCATTCAAAAATGTAAAATGTACTTTCCAGATGCACTGTATATATATATATATATACACACTAGACATTAAGCCCGTTACAATAACGGGCGCTAGAACAGTAGTCCATAAACATTAGTAGGAACAGTCTATATTAAATGGCAAGGGACCTTTTACCTCATTAAATTTTTTCCATAAAATGCCTGTAATTTTCTCTGACAGTAATACTGGCTTTGCTGTCCGTAATATGCGTTTAATTTTCTGTCACAACAGTGGGCAATCAGCAGATTCTCCCCAGCAACTGAAGTAATGTGCGCGAAAATAAATCTACTTTTAAAAGTCATCGTATTGTAATATCATGAAAATTCGTATATTTAGGAAAACCCCTTCAATGACTGACACTTTACCGGGCCAAGCTTCTTAATCGCAAATCTGACATCCTCAGAGTGAACACTTGTACAACAATGGGAAGCTGGTCTCCGCGTCTCAGTACCCGATTGGATTTTTCGTGTTTTATGTTTTAGGTCTTACCTCGTTTACCAAAATCCGATTGGATCTGCCGCGCGATATTTTATAGGTCCCGCCCTCTCTGTCTTGTGTGACACATCAGGCGGCCTTTGAAGCGTTGCACTGTGCCCCACGCATGCACACTTCACCAGAAGACACACACACACACACACGGACACTGGACGCACACAGGGGTTTTATTAAAGAGGATATATAAAATAAAAAAAAAAATCCTGGAATGAGACAAGACTTTTTCAGAGAGATACTTTCATGTCCCACGAGACGAGACTTTGTGCCAAGAGATTTAACACGCCCACGTTCCACTCACCTCTCATTTCTGTGAATGCTATTGTCAGACACAGTTCCTGTGCTCCCAGCGCTTATAAATTTTTATGTTTTCCTCACTTTAATACAAGACATACAATCTATTTGTTTCCTTCGAAGTAGTTCTTTTCTGGACAATAATTTTATATGTTCTAGATAAAACATCAATGACTAAGCGAAGAAGAAAGGACAGTGCGTTAAAAAGAGGCCCAAAAGCGTTGTAGAGAAAAGAATTCAAAAAAGAATAATTTAAGTGCAAATTCAGAAAATAAGGAACATTATAATCAGCCTGGACCAAGTGGAATTGAAAACCTATCAGGTCCAAGCAGCAGCGGAAATAAAAGACTAAGAGTAGAAGACAAAGTAGAACATCATAAAGAGGTTCAAAAACATTGGCGTGATACACATGCAGAGCAGGTTAGAGATTATGAAAGTACTAAAATTCATAAGTCTCAAAAAACTGATAGTAAAGATAGCATTAGCACTAACAAATGGAAATTATTACTCAGTGAAATAACAGAACAGCGAAAAGAGATCGAATATATGGAGAAAGGTGATATGACAGAAGTATGTAAATATTGTTCATCTTTAAAGTTTAAGTCGGGGACTTGTAGATCGTCTAATTCGTGTTGACATCAGGGAAAAATGGTGTTTCTTCTCAATGAAGAGGCATATCCGTGAGAATTAAAAGATTTGTTATTTGGTTAAAGTGAAATCCACAAACACTACAGGCAAAATATCCGAATCTACAATAATCTGTTCACGTTGGCATCACTCAGTGCTCAAAACGTAGATTTACATGATTCAGGACCATACGCTATGAGAATCTGTGGTCCTGCAACAATTAAAGCTAATACAAGTTTAATTTCAAAGAAACCACAATTTGGTCAGGTTTATATTTATGATCACGGAGAAGCAATACGACATAGAGTTGAATGATCGGACATATTAGAAATTCTACAGCCACCAATGGATACAAATCCATACGTCCTTCTCAGTGCGGTTGGGCAATGCCATATTAATGCCTGCAGTTTTGGAGTGGCATGTCCAGCAAGGATGTGATGGCCAGCTGTCTACAAACTTTCGGCCACATAGCACTATATTGCCAAAAGTATTGGGACGCCTGCCTTTACACATACATGAACTTTAATGACATCCCATTCTTAATATATATGATTTAATATGGAGTTAGCAAACCCTTTGCAGCTATAACAACGTCAACTCTTCTGGGAAGGCTTTCCACAAAGTTTAGGAGTGTATTTATGGGAATTTATGGCCATTCTTGCAGGAGAGCATTTGTGAGGTCAATTACTGATGTTGTATAAGAAGACCTTGGCTTGCAGTCTCTGCTGTAATTCATCCCAAAGGTGTTCTGTTGGGTTGAGGTCAGGGCTCTGTGCAGGCCAGTCAAGTTCCTCCACACCAAACTCGCTCATCCATTTCTTTACAGACCTTATTTTGTGCACTGGTGCACAGTCATCTTACAACAGGAAGGGGACATAGCCAAAATGTTCCCACAAAGTTGAGAGCTTGAAATTGTCCAAAATGGCTTCATAGTCTGAAGAATTAAGAATTCATTTCACTGGAACTATGGGGCCAAGCTGAACCCCTGAAAACAACCCCACACCATAATCCCCCCTCCACCAAACTTTACACTTGGCACAATGCAGTCAGGCAAGTACTGTTCTCCTGGCAACCGCCAAACCCAGATTCATCCGTCAGATTGCCAGACAGAGAAATCACTCCAGAGGACACGTCTGCACTGTGGTGGGGTGCTTTACACCACTGCATCCGACACTTTGCTTAGCACTTAGTGAAGTAAGGCTTGGATGCAGCTGCTTGGCCATGGAAACCCATTCCATGAAGCTCTTGACGCACTGTTCTTGAGCTTTTAGAGGTCGGTAGCTATTGACTCTGCAGAAAGTTGGCGACTTCTGCACACTGTGTGCCTCAGCATGCTTTGTCCCCACTCTGAGATTTTACGTGACACTTTGTGGCTGAGTTGTTGTTGTTACCAATTGCTTCCACTTTGTTATAATACCACTAACAGTTGACCGTGGAATATTTAGTAGCGGGGACATTTCATGAATGGACTTATTGCACAGGTGGTATCCCATCACGGAACCACGCTGGAATTTATTAAGCTCCTAAGAGCGAGCCATTCTTTCACAAATGTTTGTAGAAGCCGTCTGCATGCCTAGGTGCTCGATTTTATACACCTGTGGCCATGGAAGTGATTGGAACACCTGAATTCAATGATTTTGACGGGGTGTCCCCAATACTTTTGGCAATATAATGCACTTTCTTCATTGAAACTACTTGGTCTACAAGGCTTTGTGACATGCTGTGGTTCAAGAAATATCCTACTTCTCTCAAACTCAAATTTAATGAGTAAAAGTTATGGTGGGGATGTAGAAAAGCAAACTACGTAATGGTGAAAGAACTCTTCCTCTCTTTTGCATTTTTGCAGCACTGGCCTACTTCAACTATTTGCAGTTTGCTTTATTCCAGGATTCGGAAATTTTTTCATGCAAAGGGTGCAGCTTGTTCAGCACAAATGATCAAAAAATACAAGAATCATATGAAAGGCTTCCTAGTCGGTATCCGGTCACCTTTTTGCTTGTTTTAGACATGACAGGGTCCAGACCCACCTGTAGGCTTCTGCTACCTTTAAACAAGTCCTGCGTCCAGCATATGCAGCCCCTCTGGGGCAGTGGCTATCCGCTGTGCTCTCAGCACGTGTTTTCAGGGTTAAGGCTGCTTCAGTGCGCCTCTGAGCTGCGGCCGAGCAGGAGACCAACGCAAAGTGCAGCTTCTGGGAGTCGGATGAGGGCAGTAAAGTCACGTACTAACTGAGACCACCACGTGAACTGTTTTAAAGGTGGGTGGGTAATGTTAGAAAATGAATTCTGCATGCATCAGACAGACCTCTGAAGATTTGAAGAAACACAAATAAGCCATAAAATATGAGACCATATCTTAAATTGATATCTGGACCAAAGTATGGCCCGATACTGAATCAAATATATTTAACTCAATGCCACAGAAAAAGACGAGCTACACATGGAAATATTTACACTGCACAATGCAAGAAAGAGTAAAACATGGATCCGCACACGTTTAACCAGTGATCAGTAGAAAGACGCAGAGTTAGTGTCTGTAATTTAGAAATCACTCAGCAGCCACTTTGAAAAGTGCACAGTGAAAGATGCTGCCAGTTTCTTCCATGTTGTTTTCCTTGAAAGTGTCATGGAGGTGCCTTGGTGGGCGTCCTCCAGATCCGATATGCAGTCTCTCACAATGTGTATTATATAGCGCCTGTGGTCTACGGTGAAGTTTAAATGGCGATGAGAGATTCTTTATGAATATCGGCCATTTTACATGCTTTGGTGACTCTTGGCTTCATTTGATTCTTAGTACTAGGGTGTTGTACCGTGTTAGCCATTATGAATGTAGAGAAAAGCCAAGCAAAATGTCACCTTTTATTGGCTAACTAAAAAGATTACAATATGCAAGCTTTCGAGGCAACTCAGGCCCCTTCTTTACATCTTGCCTGAAGAAGGGGCCTGAGTTGCCTCGAAAACTTGCATATTGTAATCTTTTTAGTTAGCAAATAAAAGATGTTATTTTGCTTGGCTTTTCTCTTTGGTTCTTAGGAAAGGCTGAGCACATAATGGATGACATGCGTCAGCTCTTCTGCATTATCTACACAATTGAGAGATGAGTTAGAGCAAGTCCAGATAAAAGTGTTAGACACATATAGTGTAATTAAACTCTGTGAACATCACATATAAAACTAAAATGAGCCAGAGGTGGTCTCCCACAAAGCCAACAGTCACTCTTATGTTACATTGAGAGGCTTCAATATAACGTACGAGTACCGCGTAGAAGAGCACTAGGTATCGCTGGAACAGAAAAATGCCGGCATTACTTATTTGACAGATGCCAATGCCCCTTTGACGAGCAGTTCCCAGGTCACTCTGATGGTTGATCTGCTCACGAGTTAAAAGCACAATTATGCATCAGATATAGTTCTATTAACTTGTACCTCTCGTCGCCTTTGCTTACCATGTGGGGATTTCTGGACCTTTTCATGCACTCAAAGTGAATAATGTTTACAATAACCACAACCGATCTAATGTAGCTTTACAACTGGAATTAATTTTAATAAGTATACATGAAGATGTATTTTTTTCCCTGTGCTTTGTCCCTTTAACTCGAAAGGATTGTGTTAATTGAGAGAGGACAAGGAGTTGATGGGCAGTGTACCGCCATTAACAGGCAGATAGCCATCTGAGCAAACGGAGGAGAATAACGAAACAAAAATGAGATTACAGTAGCTGCAGATCATTAAACTTAGTATTGATGTCATTCCACTGTTCACTGAGACAGCATCCAGCCCTGAGAATCATCTCCTCTTAGTACCGTATTACGTATTCCGGTCTTGACCCACTGCTACTGCCGTACAATTTGAGGGGCACCACAATCACACAACACAAAAAGTCTACAGTTCTGTCGGATTGCAACACAAAATAAAACTCCAAAGTAAATCTTACTAAAACTGAAATTAATTAATATTTATAAAAGAAAACTGAAACATCCATCCATCCATTTTCCAACCCGCTGAATCCGAACACAGGGTCACGAGGGTCTGCTGGAGCCAATCCCAGCCAACACAGGGCACAAGGCAGGAACCAATCCCGGGCAGGGTGCCAACCCACCACAGGACACAGAAAATAGAAACATCTTTCTGAAATACAAAAACAGTATTAGTAAAAATACATGATGTGCAAAACTAAACTAAACTGAATTTCCAAGCAAGATTAAAAATAAAAAGTAATATAAAAAGGTAAATCTGTAAAAACCTTGCCCAGGAGTACATTGGCACATCAGAGTGGCTGTTCAGGCGGAGCGCCGAGATGCCATGACTGCCTGTTATCAGCCCTGCCAGAGAGATGTTGCCACCAGTGTCCTCGGGGAGGATGTTAACCCTGGCAGGCAGTCGCACACTGTCCCTCGGCTATTGTGGCCTCCCATCTGGGGAAGGTACCACCAGGGTTACAGGCCTTCAATGCCATCCATAATACAGGGCGGCGCAGGGAAACGGGAAATTTTGGAACTAGGTGTTGGCGACCCTGGGGCGTCAGCCATTGTTTGGGCCCAATGTGACCTCATTTAGAACCCCTTGCCATTAGTTATAATGGAGCAGTGGAGTGGTGTGGAACGAGCATTCGCTGTGAGAGCCTTTTTTAATCATCATCATTATGTGACTGCCACGCAAAGGGAATTTTGGTGTTATTACCAGTTAGGACGTCATGATTGTGTCCCGTCTGCTCATGCGATTACAACATGGGTGTGTAATTTTGAAGAAATGGGTTCAGCCTTAAAAAAGAAGTCCCCAGGTGGAGCCATTTTGCATACAATGGCAGCTATTCGACAATTGTTTGGAAGGTGAGTCATTTCACGCAACGGTGACATTCCATGGCTTCCAAGATCCCCAGATCTCACTGATTTTTTTTCAGTGGGGACATCTTAAAAGGCAAGTGTACTGCACACGTCCTGCAACCATTACTGAACTAAAAAGGAAGATTGAAGAGGAAAATCGCTAGCATTCTTCTTGACATGTTACATCGAGCAATGCAGAATTTCCACAACAGGCCATCATAATGTGTACGGAGGACAACACCTTCATGATGTTTTCTTCAAAACATAAAATGAATATTGAATCAATATTGATTACCATTTTGTACAATACATTTCACCATTAAATGTATTTTGTAATTTGAACATCAATTGAAAATATCCCCTTTCTCTGTGCCACCCTGTGTGTATGTCTGTATATATACAGCTTGACATGTTCAGGAATACCATATTAAGTAGAATTAACTGTATTGTGCATTTTCTACAGTTTTCCTGCAAACAGCCCTCTCCACTTCATCCCAGAGATGCCTGATGAAGTTGAAGTCCAAGAAGTGCACAGCCTACTGAAGCACTGAATACTCACTGGAATCATTTGCTGATTTTGCGTGTCTTGTGACTTTATCGTTCTGTTACTGTCCACCGGATTATGGATAACCTGAAGGAGAAACTTTGTCAGCAACAGTTTTAAGATGTGCCTTGCCATTAAGATGTTGTTCAGTAGGTGTCAGGGTCCCTAATGTGTGTCTGGTAAACAGGGTGGCACCATGGTCTCATGTTGCTTGTGCCAAATTCTGATCATTCCATCAGCATGAGGCAAAAGTTTGTCTAACCAAGCGTTTTTTATTAAACTCCTCAATGGTCCAGTTTTGATGCTTCTGTGCCAACTGGAGGTCTTTTTGTACTTAATTGACAACATCAGTACCCGATACGGTAGGTTGTGCATCTTGATGTGATGGAACAGCCACATGATTGGCTGATTAGATAACTGCACAGATAATTGCCCACTAAGTGTGTGTGTGTATATTATATTTTATATATATATATATATATATATATATATATATATATATATATATATATATATATATATATATATATATAAACATACACACCCTATATTTTAATTGTGTAAATTAATTGAAACAAACTCTGAAAACAATAAATATTATTAATAATGTTAATTATATTCATATACTCACATCAGTACATGATATGACCTCCTTGACTCTTGAGAAGTAGCTGGATGCGATTTGGTATGGAATCCACCAATTCTGAACAGCCTTGGAGGATTTTGGGGTATCTGTGCCAAGCCTGAATTGAGCCCTCAATCGTCTACTCCATAGTTGTGCAGTCCATTCCACAAAGTCGGTGCTTAAAAATAGACCAGAAATATTTGATTGTTTTCCCATCAGGAGAGTTTCCAGGCCACTCTCGTATGTTCATTTGATTCTCATCAACAGTTTCTTTACTTGTTTCGATGTGTGACACAGGGCCAGATCATAATTAAAAAACTGAACAAAACTGATTTTTGCTGTTTTCAGAGTTTGTTTCAATGAATTTGCACAAAGGGGGTATATTTAAAATATTTGCAGTGCACATTACCCGGCCCTGCTTTTCTCACAGCTAGGCGTCGCTCTGTCCTATGCTCGAAGCTTTTTCACTCTTGGTATTTACATATTATTGTTTGCTGCCATCTAGCGGTTACTTTGCATTAGCACACTACTAATGACCTTTCCGAAAACCTGGAAAACCACCTGTTTCAGTATCAACGTACAACAGACATACTTTTGAAATCCACCGTGTAGGAAGGATTCTCTCGGAGCTGTTACATCAATGAGAAATGTGCCGCGTTTTACTCAGTTGGTTTTGGCCCACTCTTTGGTTGATCCTTAAGGTGGCCATTTCATTAACAGCAGGCGCGCTGTTCTGCTGCTGTCCGACACATCGTATCTCCAAACCTTCAGCTCCAGCCACCGAAATGGACGGCACTCGATGTGGATGTGACCCCAAGTTCGCACATCGCAGTGTCCCCGCACGCGATCATTGCGTAACGCAAAACAATACACAAAATATGTTGAAATATAAAAGTTTTGACACTTTTGGGCAGAGTGGGCGCACTGACTGGACTCGCCTTATGGAGCAAAATATGCGACTGCAGGTGCAACAGAACGTGAAATTGGAGTCAGGGTCCCACGGCAGGGAGCGCACTGTAAAGCCTTAAATGAAATGTCAGCCTACGGCAACCTTTCGGGTTGTGCCTTCGGTTCCACGGCGCCGTGACGTGGAACGCATTAAGAGTATTATTGCTGTTTACTTTGGTGAAACGTCAATTTTAAATGGCACGGACTGTGTTTATTCTATCATCGTTTTCAATCGGCATTCGCGTTTTCCAGTGAATGCTCGCTGCCAGCACCCGGTGAAAGGCGCTATACAAAAACACGTTCAATCGGGGAACTCGGCGGGGCTATCATCTGCGCCACCATGCACTTCCTTGTCGAATTAAAGTTTCCTTTGTCATAAATGTTCACAAAGACTCGCACAGCTTTGCTTTCTCGTTGGTGACATTTAGGTTTTGTGTTGATCAGCGGCGGTTGCACAAACGCAGCAAAGGAAAATGAGGGGACGTCCAAGGGGGCGAGTCGTCTCTTTAAAGACACTGAACACGCCAGTCAGTGAATTTGTCTGCGGTTTGTAACTTTCTCACCTCGTGTGTCATGCATCTGCTCTCTTGGATCGATTTCCGCTTTATTCTATTTATTTATTTGAAATTGGCAGCTCCCGCTTCGTGCATCTTAGTTAGCAGCTCGCCGCCGTCCACTCCACTCTTTTCCCAGCGAGCCCCCCACCTCCTCCCGCCGTGTTGTCGACTGTTGAAGGAGCAGCAGCTAAAGCTTTGTACAAGTTTGATTGGCTCTGGGGAGCCTCGCATCGCCTCAGGCTCTTCCTTTGACAAGTTGATAGAGACATCAGTGAGCTCTCCAAGGACCGGACGCCAGGGGTCCGTTTCAAAGTGAGGGGGTGTCGGTGTGACCCTACGCTTCTGACGACTTAAATCCCACACACAAGCTGAACCCTTAACGCCCCCCCCCCCCCCCCTGCACCCTGCCGGCGCCAAGCTGAGAGGCAGCATGGTGGAAAAAAATAAATAAATAAGAAATAAATAGAAAATAAAACGTAGCATCTCAAAGAGGTGAAGCCAATTAAATCCGTAGGAATGCTCTCGGGAGTCTGTTAATAAACCCGCGCACATGAGTCATTAACAAATACGAAGGATGGGAGACAGCTGCTGGAGAAATAAACAGCGAGCGCTGCCGAGCTTCCAACAGTTGACAACCGCTTACTGCATTTTAATTTTATACCGCGTTAATAATTGATAGAACTTTGAATGGGAGCGCAAAAAAAAAAATCAGTTTCAAGGGAAATGTCTTGAAGGGGCGGCACAAATTATACACAGACACAATGGCGGCCAGTCTGGGCATCAAGGGGCATCGACGGGCCAAAAAGGGGCAGAGCGGCTCGGCTGGGTGAAGACGAGAAACAACCGGACATCAATGAAGGTGACGTCCACAGAAAGCACAGTGAAATACAGCGCCAGGGCCTCGCTGGGTTCGTTTTACGCGAGGAATTTTGGGAAGCTGGGCCAACATTAAGAAAAAAAACCTTGAAGAAGAATCTGAATGGGATACGGGACAGAACATACAAACGAGCTTCAGGTCTCCTCTCGTTTGTCACATTTCTTATACTATCTATCATATTTTGCCTTCATCCTCTGTTGGAAGTTTTCATATTTTCTTATTAACCCAGCTCTGTACCCTTAGCAGGGTCCTGGAGAGGAGGGTCCGTCGGATAGTTGAACCTCGGATTCAGGAGAAACAGTGTGGTTTTCGTCCTGGTCGCGGAACAGTGGACCAGCTCTATACCCTTAGCAGGGTCCTGGAGGGTGCATGGGAGTTTGCCCAACCAGTTTACATGTGTTTTGTGGACTTGGAAAAGGCATTCGACCGTGTCCCTCGGGGAATCCTGTGGGGGGTACTCCGAGAGTATGGGGTACCGGCCCCCCTGATAAGGGCTGTTCAGTCCCTGTACGATCGGTGCCAGAGCTTGGTCCGCATTGCCGGCAGTAAGTCGAACCCGTTTCCAGTGAGAGTTGGACTCCGCCAGGGCTGCCCTTTGTCACCAATTCTGTTCATAACTTTTATGGACAGAATTTCTAGGTGCAGCCAGGGCGTTGAGGGGGTCCGGTTTGGTGGGCTCAGGATTGGGTCACTGCTTTTTGCAGATGATGTTGTCCTGTTTGCTTCATCAGGCCGTGATCTTCAGCTCTCTCTGGATCGGTTCGCAGCTGAGTGTGAAGCGGCTGGGATGAGAATCAGCACCTCCAAATCCGAGACCATGGTCCTCAGCCGGAAAAGGGTGGAGTGCCCTCTCAGGGTTGGTAGCGAGATCCTGCCCCAAGTGGAGGAGTTCAAGTATCTCGGGGTCTTGTTCACGAGTGAGGGAAGAATGGAGCGTGAGATCGACAGGCGGATCGGTGTGGCATCCGCAGTAATGTGGGCTCTGCATCGGTCTGTCGTGGTGAAAAAGGAGCTGAGCCGCAAGGCAAAGCTCTCAATTTACCAGTCGATCTATGTTCCTACCCTCACCTATGGTCATGAGCTATGGGTAGTGACCGAAAGAACGAGATCGCGAATACAAGCGGCTGAAATGAGTTTCCTCCGTAGGGTGTCTGGGCTCTCCCTTAAAGATAGGGTGAGAAGCTCAGTCATCCAGGAGGGGCTCAGAGTAGAGCCGCTGCTCCTCCGCATCGAGAGGAGTCAGATGAGGTGGCTCGGGCATCTGATCAGGATGCCTCCTGGACGCCTCCCTGGTGAGGTGTTCCGGGCACGTCTAACCGGGAGGAGACCCCGAGGAAGACCAAGGACACGCTGGAGGGACTATGTCTCTTGGCTGACCTGGGAACGCCTTGGGATTCTCCCGGAAGAGCTAGAAGAAGTGGCCGGGGAGAGGGAAGTCTGGGCATCTCTGCTCAAGCTGCTGCCCCCGCGACCCGACCTCGGATAAGCGGGAGACAATGGATGGATGGATGGATGGATAAATCACAATGGATTCAATTTGGGTTTTTTTGATACTAACCAACAAAAAAAGGACTTTTTAACATTGAAATGAAAACAGATCTCTGCAAGTGGTCTAAACTAAGAACAAATATAAAACATAAATAAATAAGTCAAGTAAGTGTTTCACCCCTTTAATATGACCCAATTAAATCATCACTGGTGCAGCCACTTGGCTTTAAATAGTTCAACGGAGATCACCTGTCGATTTCAGCTGACTGTTGTATAAAGACACCTTATATGGAGGGTCCACCTTATGGTGAGTCAGTATCCTGACCAAACCTTCAAAATGAAGACAAAAAGAACACTCCAAGTAACACCACGAAAAAGTGATTAAAATACACAAGTCAGGGGACAGAGACAAGAAAATATCCTAGTCACTGACTATCCTAATCAGACATTAAGAAATGGGAAGATTAAGACCCAGTTGGAAATCTTCCTAGAGGAGGCCGTCCACAAAAACAGAGTGATTGTGCAAGAAGAAGATCGGCGAGAAAGCACCAAGAGACCTACTACAGCTCTAAAGGAGTGACAAGCTACAGTGGTAAGGCTGGAGAGACTGTGTGGACACAAACTTGTTGCTGAAGTGCTCCACCAGTTGCAGCTTTATGAAAGAGTGGCAAGGAGAAAATCATTCTTAAAAAACGCACAGGACATCTCAGCTAGAGTTTGCCAGAAGACACATGGAAGACTCCGAAATCAACCGAAAGAAGGTTCGATGGTCTAATGAGACCAAAATTGAGATTTCTGGCCATCAGACTAAATGCCATGCTTGGTACTCACTCTTAACATTACCAAGTCACACCATCCTTATTGTAAGGCATGGCTTGTGAGGATAAACCGAAGGCAGCAAAATACAGAGAAATACTGAAGGAAAACCTGATGCAGTCTGTGAGAAACCTGAAAGGAAGACAGTGACACAGGATTTGTGTAAAACAACAATGCTAATATCACAGAGTAACCGAGTCAGAGTCCAGACCTCAAAGCAATTTGTGAATCTGTGGCTGGACTTGCAAAGGGCTGTTCACTCATGAACCATGCAGCCTGATAGAGCTTGAGCGGTTTATAAAAGGAAAAATGGGGGAAACCTGCAGGAGCAAGACATTCAAAGCTGACAGAGACCTGCGTATGCAGACTCAAGGCTGTCATGGCTGCCAAAGAGTACTTCTACTAAATACTGACTTGAAGGGTGTGAATACTTATGGGTTCAACTATTTTGTGTTTTATATTCATTTTGACATTTTCTGTTGATCAATGTCAAAAAAGCCAACTTATTTCCGTGATTCATTGTTTTATAATAAAATGTGAATATTTCCAATGTGTGAGTACTTTTTATAGGCTGTATATATCTATTTAGTATAGTGCCTTTCATTATCAGTCATATAGCTCTTTTCATATCTCTGTCTATTCATACACCCCAAATCAGTTAATCCTCCCATGTTTAATTCTACTTCAGAGAACTCGGTTTGCATGCTCTCTGAGTTTCTTCTGCAAGGGACAGACAAGCAGGTCAATCTGAACCGTAACTGAACAGAGTCCATCCAGCATGTTTGATGCCTTTCTGCAACTCCAAAAAGCAAAACGGGGCTTTCACTCATGAGCCTGACAATCCTATATAACATCCATCCATCCATCCATTTTCCAACCCGCTGAATCCAAACACAGGGTCACGGGGGTCTGCTGGAGCCAATCCCAGCCAACACAGGGCACAAGGCAGGAACCAATCCCGGGCAGGGTGCCAACCCACCGCAGCCTATATAACATGCACTTACAATATAAGAAGTTAGATAATGCACACATGGCGTGACATTCAGGTGCATTCAGCCACAAAGTTAACTGACATGAAAGTTGAAGCATTTCACATTTTTTTAGTTACTTCATCCAAGAGTCAGTTACCACATTTTTGTTTATTAAATATTTTTCCAGACAATGACTTATATTTAAAAATAACAGTGATAATAAAATGCAAATACATGTGTTAGTAGACTTCATTAAATACGCGCCTTTTAACAGTTCTTTACATTGTCATGTAGTTAAAATACCAGCCGAGATAGACTTATGGTGGTTAGTAGGTTTCATACACAGCAGATTTCAAGACAAGAGATGCAAAACTGATATCGACTGAGAAGTGCTGGTGGCAGAGATAGATAGATAGATAGATAGATAGATAGATAGATAGATAGATAGATAGATAGATAGATAGATACTTTATTAATCCCAGGGGGAAATTCACATACTCCAGCAGCAAAAAATATTAAATTAAAGAGTAATAAAAAAATGCAGGTAAAAAACAGACAATAACTTGAATAATGTTAACGTTTACCCCCTCTGGTGGAATTGAAGAGTCGCATAGTTTGGGGGAGGAATGATCTTCTCAGTCTGTCAGTGGAGCAGGACAGTGACAGAAGTCTGTCGCTGAAACTGCTCCTCTGTCTGGAGATGACACTGTTTAATGGATGTAGTGGATTCTCCATAATTGATAGGAGCCTGCTGAGTGCCCGTTGCTCTGCTACGGATGTCAAACTGTCCAGCTCCATGCCAACAACAGAGCCTGCCTTCCTCACCAGTTTGTCCAGGCGTGAGGCGTCTTTCCTCTTAATGCTGCCTCCCCAGCACACCACTGCGTAGAAGAGGGCACTCGCCACAACCATCTGATAGAACATCTGCAGCATCTTACTGCAGATGTTGAAGGATGCCAGTCTTCTAAGTTTCTTAAACATAACATTTTTGAAAGTACACCTAATAGAGTAATACCAAAAATTACAATACAAAAATAACTATTAATGCAAAATGACCAATAATGTCATTAAATCACCATTTAATATTACCCAATGAAAGGAGAAAAGAAACTGTAACAAGTTCCCCATCTAGTAAATAATATGTTAAAATATTAGTAATTTTAAAACTTATTATTTTTTTAAATAAGTAAAAACTTGGAATGGAACTGATTTATTGTATGACATAAAAATCCAAGGGTGAGAATAATTTTAAAAATTATAATTCCAGTCTGAAGATACCCAGAAGTTAAAGCAACTCTTTGGGTACAAATAAACCGTAACGCACACGTTTTGTCTATAGTAGGTTTTACTTTTTAATCACTAAGCCGCACTTTCAGCGTGGCACAAAAATGTAATCCTGTCCTGCAACACAATCAGACTCTTTGTGCAGCGTAGAAACCGTACACGACCCCGTGCTGCACCGTGGTCCTTAATGCACACCTTGGTCTCTCTGATCTCCTACTGCATGTCCACTGCAGTGCCCTTTCTAAAGCTGCCCTGTGTTTGTTTCACTTAGGGCCGCTGCATGTTTGCTGTGTAATGAACTAGATGAAGCACCGTTCAGACGCAGGTTCATAACATTACTTCTTTACGGTAATACCCCACATATAATATTAGTTCAGTCAATTCAGCCTGATATATGCTTACATAATTGCTTTCTTGTTCCAACATTTCCAGAAAAATTACTTTTTTTCCCTCGTGCTTCTGTGGTTACTTACCTAAATCAGCCAGAGAAGGTGCTTCTGAATGAGCTGCATGTGATCACACCTCCTTTCCTCGGCACTGTATTGGGGGCCCAAGCAACTGGAGGAAGAGTAAAACAGCAAAATCTGTAAAATATACATGTTGAAGTAACTGCTATTTAAGGTAAGATTGAAACAGTAAAGGGATTCATTGATGAAGTCGCACATAATGTTTCTCTTTTTTAAGACAGATGAGTTCACAGATTCAGCAAAGCTTTAAATTAGGAGATTTTGAAATTTCAAAACTTTGTAGAGCGTGACCTGATCAAGATGTCTCTGTAATAACATGCATTTTTTTTTGTTTTTTTTAAACGCAGTGCACTAAGGCTCCAGATTGGGCATGGGTATACGCAGTAGTGAGGACGAGTGGCCTCTGGTTATTGATGATGGAACTCGCAAAGTCTCCATTCACATACAGAGGTGCCTGGTCCAGCCAATTTCTTCATTAGAGCGCTAGCGTGCATAATTAGGTACCCGCGCTCACTGAGTTGTAAAGAACCTCTGTAGGACAAAGAAGGAGATAAAGACAAGAATACAAGAGACGTGAGGTTAAAAGGAGAGAAACTAAGTCAGGAGGATCATGGAAGAGCTGGTGCCATAGTGTGGAGGAAAGTGGTCAGGAAGTGGCCCCCAGAGGAGTGAGTGGACAGTGCTCAAAGAGAAGAGTCACCACTGCTGAGCTCCCAATGAGCAAGAGCCAGAGACCGCTCTGAGTAGGCTCCCACTGAAGGCCAAAAAGGTTGGCAGTGGGAGAAAGGAGCACGGCTCAAGGCATTTCACACTGAAGGTCAGGGGAAGGTGGCGGAAACACCAGCCGGGTTTCAGGGATGACTGTGTTTGCTGATGGACCTCTCCTTTCACTGGGTAGACCTTAAAAAAGATGTGCAAACGAGACATCAGTTTGAGAAAGAAGAACTGAAGCTCAGATTAGTGTTAATGGATAGATCCCAACAATATTTTAACGTCAGATTTTTAACTATTTATTGGACTTTATTTTTTTATTTTAACCTCCACGACAATGACACTACCCATTAAGAAGTCCACACCTTCTCATCCACCCATTCTAAATCTTGCTTATTGAGTTGTTGTTTATGTATTATATAGTGCCTTTCCTATCTACTGTCACAGACGGCTGGGGTCCCTGTCTGGCCAGGACGCCTCTTCACCGAGAGGAACCGGGGGAGCAAGCATGGCCACAACAGTTCCTCCCCAGGACGCTAGATGGCAGCCCCCATGGCTTGCAGTGGTGCCTCAGACTCCTGCTGGGCTTCATGGAAGATGGAGTTGGATACAGCACTGTTGGGCACCGCCAGGGGGTGGTGCTGCAGAATTAGGTCAACAAGCACCTGGAGCACTTCCGGGTTCCTTATAAAAGGAGCCAGCAGCCACTACTCGGGGAGCCAGAGTTGGGAGGAGAAAGACGAAGGTTGCTGAGGAGGAGTGGAGGAAAGAGTAAAAGAAAGAAGAAGAATTCTGTTAAGGTGTATTTATTGTGATGTGCTTGGACTGTGCTGTGGGCTCATGGGAACAGGAAAGACGTTCTCAACGAGGGAAGAAAAAGGAAAATAAAAGCATGTGCTTTTATAAGTGTGCCTCCTGCGTATGTGTCTGGTTAAGCGCTGATATAGCACCATCTACTGTCACACTGTCTATCTATCTATGTAATCCTGCCAACTGCGCTAAACTAGCCATCGATCTATATGTAAGATGTTTCTATTTTGATATATATGTTTACCAAAGATTTTTAGCCTAACTATTTTATGACCTTGAGTTATACAAAGATCTAAGTCTGCTAAAGATTGTACCATTTATTTGTATGGTGATTGGTGCAAAGTGATGTGACTATTAACTGGGTTATGCAAATGAAAGACCTTGTAAAGGACATCCATTTTGCAGAAACTGATCGTGATCCTGACCTTTTTTTTAAAGGAATTATTTCCCTACATTCCTCCATTGCTTGTTTTTTTTTTCCCCCAAAACAAGATCATGTCATGGCACCTGGCATCTCTTAACTGGTGGGAGTGTGTCCTGAGATGGCCTGGCATCTTTTCTGGAGTTGTTAACTACCTTGTGTCATAAATGGGATTTTATGATGTAACTGGCTGTTTACATTTTGGAAAAAAATCACAAGGGAGGCCATAGATGCAATACTAGTACAATATGATTTGTTTAAATGGCTTTATAATATTTTGCACTTTTTGGAAAATTAGAGAACTCCAAAAGTGCTTTTTGATTTTTTTCATTTTCTACCCGTTGTCATTTTATTTTCTTTTTCTTTGTTATTTGGGCCTTTTTGCATTTTAGACCTTGAATATTTGAGGTGAAGGGTTTGATTAATAAATTAATTAAGCCTGTTATTTTGGCTCAAAGTTTCCCTCTCTAGTAACCTCCTTAATGTAATGTTTAACTTCAGAAAAACAAGTAAAAAATGCTGAATTTGTTTCAACAATAAAAAAATGTTATTATGTGTAACAGAAACATATAAATACCAAAACGTCAACATAAATAATGTAGGAAGTGGGAAAGGCATGTTGAGTGTACTGATAAAGATTTAGTACATTTCCCTCATGTGACATCTTTTGAACCAGTCACCAATGCACAGCCCGGGACAGTAGAAGCAGGTTTCTTTGTGCACTTTCCTTATTTTTTTCTGTTGCTGGCACAAGAGTGTAGAATGTCAGTGTCTGATTTGCACAATCAGCACACTCTGTGTTATTGTGGGCAGCGCAAACCTTCCCCAGAAACCAACATTGGCAGTTGCTGTATTATAAACAGTGCTTAGGGATTGTGCTTCACTCACTCAGAATATGGAACCAATGTAGGAATTATTTTAAGATAGAGAAGCTTTTATCTGTGGCACCACTGCACAAGGACCACCTTTTTCCATCCTCTCAAACGTATGCAGTTTTTAATGTCAGGAAAACATTCGGGAGTAAATCACTTAGGGATCAGTACATAGACAACATCTTTGCATCTTACGGACAATTACACTCTAAATTTTACTTTCCAGCAACACATTTCTTTCACTACCTTCAAATTAGAAACTCTGTTAACCAGAACTTGTCCAATGTTCCTCTTCTCCCACCTACATCTACATCGGAAAAAATATTGATCAGTCTTGAGGACTCAAACATTTTACAGTCCCACCCTTTCAAAGATCCAAGAGGTACAGTGGGAAAAGGATCTCTCACTCAACATCTCAGAAAAGGAGTGGAAAGTAACAATGTACAGAATTCACTCGAGCTCCATATACGCAAAACATACAGAATTTTGAGTTGAATAATTCTATCGAGCACATCTCTTTTGTTTAAAATTGTCCAAAATGTTTCCAGGGCAAGATCCAACCTGCAAATGATGCAATCAAGTTCCAGCCTCACTGGGTCACATGTTTTGGGCCTGCACCAAATTAACATAATTTTGGACCAAAATCTTTAAGTGCCTTTCAGACAGCCTTGGTGTCACAATCCCTCCTTATCCACTAACAGCTGTGTTTGGGGTACATCCAGATGGGCTTAAAGTGGAGAAGGACAAACAAACTGATTGCCTTTACTACACGACTGGCACGTAGACTTATCTTGCTAAACTGGAAGAATCCTAATTCTCCTATTCTAAGTCAGTGGGTAACTGATGTTATATACTATTTGAAACTGGAAAAAATCTAATTCTTACTTAGAGGATCTGTACAAAACTTTTTCAAAACCTGGTGGGATCTAATCAATAACATTTTAGAATAACCATTTAAATTGAGGAAGCATGTCATCTCCCATCTTTTACTCTATTTATCTTTTTACTTATGTTTACTAGCTTAAAGTTTTACTCTGTTGGCCTAGCTCTCTTTCTCAGGGGTGGGGGTTGATTGGTTTTTAACCTTTTTGTTTTTTTGTAAAACTTGACTTATTTGTATGGAATGTTATTTGATTTTAATAAAATAAATACAATTAAAAACAGTGCTTAGGGGGCTAATGTTCTTTTTGTCCATCTGCTGTACTTGATTACAATCATTTTGCCTTTTTCCCTCAACTCACACCTACTTGAAACCATTGTGAACTTTCAGGTGACCAGGTTCGTGCTGGTTCGATTTGATGTGCCATTTGCATCAGGGTCATTATCTTTGTCAACTTCTGATGACCCGTTCACATTGTCATCACTATGGTTTAATTCAATGAGTGGTTCAATGTAAGTGTGTTCCAAAACTGGCTTTTCTGCTTCTCATTTGCATGCCATTGTGTTTTGGTTGAAGGCTCCACACCAATCATGAATAATGATGAGTTACCTTAGAGTGACAAAATTTGTTGATGACATACCTATGGAAGCATGGAGGTGTTTAGGAAAGAGGCAGTGGAGTTTTTAATCAGATTGGTTAATGGAATCTTGGAAAGTGAGAGGATGCCCGAGGAGTGGAGAAGAAGTGTACTGGTGCCGATATTTAAGAATAAGGGAGATGTCCAGGACTGCAGTAACTACAGGGGAATAAAATGATGAGCCACAGCATGAAGTTATGGGAAAGAGTAGTGGAAGCTAGGTTAAGAAGTGAGGTGATGATTGGTGAGCAGCAGTATGGTTTCATGCCAAGAAAGAGGACCACAGATGTAATGTTTGCTCTGAGGATGTTGATGGAGAAGTTTAGAGAAGATCAGAAGGAGTTGCATTGCGTCTTTGTGGACCTGGAGAGATCATATGACAGGGAGCCTCGAGAGTAGCTGTGGTATTGTATGAGGAAGTCGGGAGTGGCAGAGAAGTACATAAGAGTTGCACAGGATATGTATGAGGGAAGTGTGACAGTGGTGAGGTCTGCGGTAGGAGTGACGGATGCATTCCAGTTGGAGGTGGGATTAAATCAGGGATCGGCTCTGAGCCCTTTCTTATTTGCAATGGTGATGGACAGATTGACAAACAAGATTAGACAGGAGTCCCCATGGACTATGACGTTTGCTGATGACATTGTGATCTGTAGCAATAGTAGGGAACAGGTTGAAGAGACCCTGGAGAGGTGGAGATGTGCTCTAGATAGAAGA
The DNA here is from genome assembly GCF_900747795.2 of Erpetoichthys calabaricus. Taxonomy (NCBI): domain Eukaryota; kingdom Metazoa; phylum Chordata; class Cladistia; order Polypteriformes; family Polypteridae; genus Erpetoichthys; species Erpetoichthys calabaricus. The sequence continues at coordinate 71,791,151 of NC_041410.2, read as the reverse complement.
GGAATGAAGGTCAGTGGGAACAAGACAGAATACATGTGTGTAAATGAGAGGGAGGTCAGTGGAATGGTGAGGATAAAGGGAGTAAAGTTGGCGAAGGTGGATGAGTTTAAATACTTGGGATCAACAGTACAGAGTAATGGGGATTGTGGAAGAGAGGTGAAAAAGAGTGCAGGCAGGGTGGAATGGGTAGAAAAGAGTGTCAGGAGTAATATGTGACAGATGGGTATCAGCAAGAGTGAAAGGGAAGGTCTACAGGATACCAGTGAGACCAGCTATGTTATATGGGTTGGAGACGATGTCACTGACCAGAAAGCAGGAGACAGAGCTGGAGGTAGCAGAGTTAAAGATGCTAAGATTTGCATTGGGTGTGACGAGGATGGACAGGATTAGAAATGAGTACATTAGAGGGTCAGCTTAAGTTGGACGGTTGGGAGACAAAGTCAGAGAGGTGAGATTGCGTTGGTTTGGACATGTGCAGAGGAGAGAAGCTGGGTATATTGGGAGAAGGATGCTAAGGATATAGCTGCCAGGGAAAAGGAAAAAAGGAAGGCCTAAGCGAAGATTTATGGATGTGGTGAGAGAGGACATGTAGGTGATGGGTGTAACAGAACAAGATGCAGAGGACAGAAAGACATGGAAGAAGATGATCCGCTGTGGCAACCCCTAACGGGAGCAGCCAAAAGAAGAAGAAGACCTTAGAGTGACAAAATGCATAGAAATATTCATTTTTTGCAGCTTGATATTGTTTTATTCTCTAGATGTCAGCAGAAAACTGTCCAGAGAGTTATACGGGTTTTATAATGTAAAGAGGATCATTACACATACCCCAAGTCTGAGCATATGTTTACGTAGGATTCCAAGCCCGAGTTATGCTTGGGATTAACATTATGGAGGTTACTAGACACCACACTGGAGACCAAAGACACCAAAGAGTAAGGGAGAAAACCAAAGCCAGAGAATACCCAAACCCATAAAACAACATCAACAATTAACAACAACAGGTTAAAGAGAAACCAGAATATGAATAATAAAAGCAAAAAAAATCATTAACCATATGTGAAAGAGCAAAATAACTCTCATAATTAAACAAACACATTTCAAAAGGAAGTGTATCTATAACAGTACCACCTGAGGTTAAGTGAGTTGCGTTGCGTACCACCCGAATTTTTAACAAAAAAATTAAAAGCAAGTAGTGCAATGAACGATTAATTCTTAATTAGGTAATATACAGCAAATTCACGACACTGACTACAACCGCCCCGAAATCTGAATAAAAGTTAAAGACTTGGAAGAAATTATGCATAAAATTAATGAAAAAATTTGTGCATGTACATAAATTGATAAATTCCGCCCCGAAACTAAATCCTGCCTTCGGCCTGTATGTGACGCAGTTACCAAGACGAAATGGTATCGGCTTTGTGCTTAGATCTAGTGACTATGATGCGATACAGCGGCAGTGCACGTATAACAACAAACACGAGCGGTTTCTGTGATGCAGACTTACCGAAGACTAAATAGTGTCGGCGTTATGCTTTCATCTAGTGACCAAAAACTCAAACAGTGAAGAAGTAGAAGTTGACTACCACGAAACAGAATTATGGTAGCGTAAAATTAACTAAATACTGATTCGAATAATAGGTTTTATTTATTCAGATGACGAAATTTCACACCACACTAAATTTGGGAATCCACATATTATTGTATTTAAACAGTTTCATTGGTTTTTGCTCACAACAGGCTTGTCATAAAGGGTTTTGCACAGATAAATTAAATTTCAGGGACCGCGATGCGTACCACCTGAATAGGCTCTGCGTACCACCAGCGGTACGCATACAACAGTTTGGGAACCGCTGATCTATAACATATAAATTAACTAAGATCTTGAACTGTGTAGCCAAGTTACAGTAATCCCTCCTCTATCGCGGGGCTTGCGTTCCAGACCCCCCCGCGAAAGGTGAAAATCCGCGAATAGAAACCATATGTTTATATGGTTATTTTTATATTGTCATGCTTGGGTCACAGATTTGCACAGAAACACAGGAGGTTGTAGAGAGACAGGAACGTTATTCAAACACTGCAAACAAACATTTGTCTCTTTTTCAAAAGTTTAAACTGTGCTCCATGACAAGACAGAGATGACAGTTCTGTCTCACAATTAAAAGAATGCAAACATATCTTCCTCTTCAAAGGAGTGCGTGTCAGGAGCAGAGAATGTCAGAGAGAGAAAGAAAAGCAAACAAATCAATAGGGTTGTTTGGCTTTTAAGTATGCGAAGCACCACCGGACAACGCAGCTGCTAGGAAGGGAGCAATGTAAAGGTAGCCTTTCAGCATTTTTTTATAGAAACGTCCGTATCGTCTAGTGGTGTGAACAGCCCCCCTGCTCACACCCCCTCTGTCAGGAGCACAGAATGTCAGAGAGAGACAGAGAAAAACAAACAATTAAAAATCAATACGTGCTGTTCGAGCTTTTAAGTATGCAAAGCACCATGCAGGAAGCATATCGCTTGACAAAGCAGCCACATTTAAGCCCAGCAAGGAAGAGAGCAATGTAAAGGTAATCTTTCAGTGTTTTTTGAGGAGCGGCCGTATCTTCTAGGGGTGCGAACAGCCCCCTTGCTCACAATATATTTGAGGAGTTTTATTTAATAGGTAATACGCGCTCTGGTTGGGTAGCTTCTCAGCCATCTGCCAATAGCGTCCCTTGTATGAAATCAACTGGGCAAACCAACTGAGGAAGCATGTACCAGAAATTAAAAGACCCATTGTCCGCAGAAATCCGCAAACCAGCAAAAAATCCGCGATATATATTTAAATATGCTTACATATAAAATCCGCGATAGAGCGAGGGATTACTATATATCCTAAAACACGGTCAATACCATTAACAATTGTGTGACCATCAGCAAAACCAAATTTAGCAAGAAAGAAATGAAAGAACTGAACTGTGGAAGGAGAATTAGTGACCTCATTGCCACAGAGGCCAGTTGCTTGTTACATACATGACTTCTAGTCAGAAGGGTTGCCAAACTTGACAACAGCACTTGTTGATCTCATCACCTGAGGATTTCAGATTGCACAATCATAAATTGCAGGGCATGATAAAACTACATGATTTTGTGACAACTTTCTGCACAGGTTTACATTTCCAAAATATTGTGAGCTTGCCGTTATTTCTGACTGCCAATGACAGGCTGTATGAATGCTTCAGAGGCATGGTGAGTTCAGCTGCAATTTCAGTCCCTTTTTTTCCGTACTGCTATAGTATGTAAAACACAAAACTTCAGACATACAAGTCTCTCTTCTGTTTGTGAGGTTCAAAGCAACTGCATTCCTTATTGCTTACCACTGCATTATAAGCATTGTGCTTCCAGCCGAGTTCTCATTTGTTCTCAACTTTCTCACACACAGAGCCCACCCGTAGAACTTAAGACAAAATCAAACCTTTGCTTTTTATTTACTTGAAGCCCTTCAGCTGAGTACTAAGTAGAAATACAAATAAAATACGACATATGGCCTAACCCTTCTTTTTAACTGAAGGTCATGCATAACCAGACTCGGCTCTCTAGTGTCTGGAGAAAACACTGCCTATTCTCTTACTCAGGCCTGCTGTCACTGCCTACTGTCCTTCTGAGTCTGATCCAGTGAGGCTCTGCTTGCCCCGAGGTTTCCTTATGGGGCTCCCCCATTCCTCCATCCCACCCCAATCCCACCCCAATTTTCCTTATGCCTGTTGAACTCTCAGTAGCTGGCTAACCACTACTAACCTCTCCATGGGTACCATAATATCTGAGAGCCTGTGTTATATACCAGCTTGGTTCTTTCAGTACTTAGATGGCTCTACAAAACCTCTATCTGATGCTTGCTCTCACAGCATCCCACAGAAACAAGCACCCATAACAAAGTAATGTGTAAAGAACTGAATGCTTGGTTAAAAAAAAAAAAAAAAAGTGTTCATTGTGGGGACTTCTTCACTACTTATATATACAGTATACACCATATTTATTTATCTCAAGTGTTCTCATATTTATACGTCTGTGTTTGCCACATTTTGCATTAACCCACCTGTCTATCGACAAAATTTTCTTCACATTCAGACTTGTATGATAATTCTGTATTAAAACAGAGCAAAAAGAAAAAAAAAGAGTTTCAAACAATTCCACTTGACTTGATCCAGCAGAGGGTGAAGGAAATGCACCCACTTGACCTGCACCAGCTGGAAAGCAGCTCTCCACTGGATGCCGTTTGGCAGGGCTGCTCCAGCCACAAAGCGGTTAATAACAGTTTGGTGTTTTTTTTTTTGGCTACATGTTGCTGATGTCTTTATCAGCCTGTCAAATGGAAGTGCCTGGAGCGGCAGCAGGTCCCCCAGAGCCTGTCAAACTGCTTGTTTCCATGGTACTCCTTCAGGCAGTACCACGGGCAGACTGTGCGCAAGGACCCCCACAACCTGTTTTCAGTAGGCTGTCTCTGATGTGCAGCCCCGAAGCGGGCATCAAACCTGCAAGCGCGAAGAATAGAGAAAGAAAAACAATAAAACCTCAAGTCTGCATTCTCATTTTACAGGTGTACAGCTTTTCACCACACTAAAAGGAAAGACTTTTTAATATGACTGTAGCCAGACTCGGAATGACTGGCCCAGCATTGTTTGTTAAGTTTCACACATTCTGTGGTTGCATTACCACTCTACATCTAGGCAGACCTCCCTAAGGATGCTGGTTGAGGTATTGAGTAGATAGCATTCTCCTATTTTCCTTGCTCGTATCACTTAGACCCTTATTATTTCCTTGAGTTGAGTAAATCCCAGATAGATGACTCAGATGAGAGCTGGCGCAATGTGCCGAGAGTTCCCACAAGTGAAAGTACACCTAATTAGAGCCGCGGGTCTTTTCTTGAGGATAGCTCCCCTCCCGTCCATGCTTTTCCCCGGGTCAGATGAGTAATGAGATCCTTGAGAGAGTTCAAAAGCTCCCTTTTAAAATGCATGTTACATTTGCTGCTTTTTCCCTTGGTGTGTACTTTTCAGTAGGATGGCATGCCTGGAGTAACGGCCTAAAATTAATCATTTTTAAAATACATCTGATCCATTTAAAGCAACAGGCTGCCTGAAACATTTGGAGGTTCTCTTTAAAATTCAAACAATGGCACACATTTTGAAAAGTTTGATGAATTGTGCTGCATTAGAAAAAGAAAAATGACTTCATGAACTTTGAATCTCATACTAATCCTAGTGTCTCTTTTTCAGACCACTTTATACCCAAATGCCAAATAGAAAGAAGAACAGTTGAGGCCTACCACGGTTAGTTGTGCTTTTTAAAGGAACCTGGACAATACTGTTCTCTACAGAGAAATGATTTGCAAACACTGAAAATATTTACCTGTGTTACCACTGCAGGATGCGGAGATTACAAGGATGAGAAAGCATGCCACAACCAAGCCATGTGAAAGAATGATTTGAGGGTTTTATTAAGCCTGGGAAAGAAAGATGAAACAAAAATTAGGAAAACAGGAAAGGCAGAACATTTAGCCTACTAAGCTTAACCATCAATTTCACTTTTCCTGAAACTTGTGAAAAGTTAAAAAATGTTCCCCTCTACTGTATCTTTATGGTCTTTTCTGGTCCCACAGAAGACAAATTGCACATTCTTTACCCATTGGAGCTCCTGGTTTATTAATGGCCAAACTAGGACTGACTAGCAATCTTCTCGTGCATCTTTCTATGTAGTTGTCTTGGATAATGTGACCAGAAAAGTGGTGCTGTCTGCTCCTTCTACAGACCTCAAGGGATAGATCCTGTAGCAGGTGTCTTCCTTGACCTTCCTGGGCATGGCCTACTTATGCAGGCCTCCGGTCTACACCTGAAAAAAAAAAAGCAATGGGTTTTCCCCCCGTGCTCTTACGCTGTGTCTCAGAAGGAGTAGGAGCAGACTATGATACCTCTTAAGAACACTTGTGAGGACCTGGAGCCTCAGGTATAAACGGAGTGTACAAACAAAAATGTTAGATATGTCAGTTTCCACTCTCTCATCTCAATGAATAAACACTACACTTGGCGTAAATGCACACACATTCTCATGGCAGCACAACAAATTGCGTATGCATGTTTTCTGCTCAGTTTTGCAAAGTAGCAGCACCCAGCATCAAAGCAGTGCTACTGTTCCTGTGTGGTTTCCCTTTCTTTTTCAGATTCACATCCCTGACGTGACTTTATCAAATACACTGAAATTAATCGCATATCATTTATAAATTTAAGGCATCCGATTGTAATCAATGTGTAATGATATAATGGTCCACGGAATGGCCAAATTATTCTAAATACTATAGCTGATTTAGCATTGTTACTCTCAGTGTACCACTCAGAGTATTTTAACCCACTGTATCTGAGTGTGGAATCACAACTGTACAGCAGCTGATTGGAAAGTTCTATGGTGGATTGTGTTGAGAGCGCAGAGGATTATTGGGATACAGCTTCTAGCCCTGGAGAACATTTATAGCACACTATGCCTCAGCCATGCGCATAGTCTATTTGAACTTTTCCCATCCAGCAAACACTTCACAGCCCTTCCAGCAGGGACCTCGAAGTTCAGAAACAGTTTCATCCCAAGAGCTATAAACACACTCAATCAGTCCATCAAGTGCTCCTAATAGAACTGTTTGTACTTAAAAGTACAATTACCTCACTCTAAACTTGCATTACAGTTGTAATATTGAATAACCTGAGCCACTTTATGAACCATTTGCACTATCTGCACTATATGTACATGTATACTGTACTTATGCTTTCATATTGTATATTTTTTATTGTTTTTAACGTATTATTATTTTATTATTTTATAGAAAATACGTTTATGAAGGATTTACATATTGAATCTCATTGTACCATACAATAACAATAAAGGAATTAAATTCAACATAAAAAAGCGCGTATTTACAGATGATGACGACTGGCTTGTAAGTCAATTTAAATTTCTAAGAGCTATCTTCTTGGGGCTCTTGATATCATTTTTAAGATGAAATGCATTAAAATGTGTATATTACATTATACAGATAAATTTTCAACTTTGTTTAAATAATGTATACTGTTAATAAATAAATCTGTGGACAAGGTGGCTAAGTGGTAGCGATAAGCTGGCTCCCCTTCCAGCTATATGCTTGCTGGGATTGGCCACGACCCTGGATGGATAGATGGATGTAATAATTTAACACTTACTACAAAGATTTTTCAAAGTACCTTACAAGTTTTGAAGAATCGGATGTGAATTTCCCATTGGGATTAATAAAGTATCTATCTATCTATCTATCTATCTATCTATCTATCTATCTATCTATCTATCTATCTATCTATCTATCTATCTATCTATCTATCTATCTATCTATCTATCTATCTATCTATCTATCTATCTATCTATCTATCTATCTATCTATTCTAACAGATGGTTTGACATTTATTACAGAGCTTATTGTGTGGCGATTGGTTACTTAGAGAAAGAAAAGGAATGGCAGGAATTGGGGGTTTGTACATTGGAAAGAGACAGTAGTGCTGCAAAAAATTATTTCATTGAAGGTTGTGGACATTCCAGCAAGCATCTTGCGAGAGGCAGGAACAATCCCTGGGTGGGGCGTCAGCTCATTGCTACCACTGTGACACTGTTCCCCATATTAAATACATGCTTTAATTCATTTCATCATGAAATGTATAAAGTATACATCTTAGTATTTAAACTGTTCAGAGAGCTATAATATCATGAATGTAATATATTCTTTGTGTGGAAATCAGTGCCTGTGTGCCCCTATTGGCGACCATGCTCCATGGTTGAGTGCTGCACATAGCTGTGGTAGAATGAAAAGACTAACACTATATCTTCCACCCTCTGCCAGAAGGAGTAACTTAGCTAAGTTAGCTAACGGTAGCAGCACACCAGGGTACTGAGAAGAATGCTAGAAACAGTTATAATGAATACTGCAAATCTAGTTAACATCTTTAATTAACAGGAGTTTTTTCAGTAGAAGCAGACATACCTACAGCTGTAATAAGGATATGTTGCACTGAAGGAGGGCAGCACGGTGGCACAGTGGCAACGCTGCTGCTTCCCAGGAAGGAGACCTGGGTTCGCTTCCCGGGGTCTCCCTGCGTGGAGTTTGCATGTTCTCCCCATGTCTGCGTGGGTTAGACATGTAGGTTAGGTGCATTGGCGATCCTAAATTATCCCTAGTGTGTGCTTGTTGTGTGGGTGTCCTGTGGTGGGCTGGCACCCTGCCTGGGATTTGTTCCTGCCTTGTGTCCTGTGTTGGCTGAGATTGGATCCAGCAGACCCCCCATGTGTTCGGATATAGTGGGTTGGAAAATGACTGACTGACTGCACTGATGGAGGGATTTTCAAGAAAGTAGCATGAAAACAACTTGAAGCCAGGGTAAAAGTAAACTTACCATAAAGTCGCAGTTATTTTCTGTGAAGAATATTCCAGAGCAGAACTGAATCTATGCAAGTTATATGTTGCACAACACAGATCAGTCTTTCTGAAATTCAAGATGTGTTTATACTAGTTCAGGCATTGATGAACAGCCTTACCATAATGTCCAGATGACCTTTGCATTTATATTTAATTGGAATTGTGTTTTAAATTTTTAATAACTTGTATTGGAGAAAGACATTCTACCTGGTAAACATCTCATTTGTTAAGGTTAATGGTGTCCTGATTATGTGTACAAGCAACCCAGAAACATATTAGTGGTACCAGGCACAAAGAAAGTTTCTCAAGATCAAAAAACAAACCTTTTTCAAGATAAGAAACTGCATTGGGCTTATTATGGAAACTGGAAAATAATTATAATTTCGACTAAGTTCAGTTTGCTAAAAACATTTTTAACAGTTTGTTAAATTATTGAGACCAGTTTACTACTTATTTGATATTTGAAAAACAAGGGTATCTGCTGGGAATGGCAGAACAGTGCACTAATTGTCACTAATGCAAGAAGGGACTAACTGCAGCATGCAATACCTATGACATAGGTCAGGTAATGCCCAAAACGTCAGTCACAAAATGCCCTTTGAGTCTGATAACTTTCCCACAACCCTAATCTTAAGCATAGTGCAACGGGGCCCTAATGTTAATCATACTCTAATGCGATGGGTGTTTCGTGACTGACGTTGATGGCATTTCATGATGTTCGGGCATTGCATGACTGACCTCATAGATACTGCAGTCTGCAATTACACTCTGTTGACTAATGCAGGGAGGTCATTGGAAACAAGGAGACAGACTCTTAACTTTTAAAGTGCCAAAGTCAAAACCAGAACATCTTAAATGCCTAAAATGTTGAAGCCCACTACACAATCCAAAGAATAAAGTGGAAAAAGAAGCAATTAGAATTTCTTGACTACTTAACTAATCACTAATAACTAGAGTACTTTTTTTCTTTATTCACTAACATGCCTGCTACACTGCTCTGCTAACTTTTATATTGGTAGTTTGATGATATCATCATCATCATTAGCACTTCTTAAGTCACATGGTAGAAGACAGTGCCTTTACCATTAACAGAATTGAAATGTTGACATAAGTAAACAGAAACCATCCATCTAGCTTTCAAATCCACTTTTCCAGAGGAGGGTCAAGGAGAAGCTGGGACCTATCCCAGCAAGCATTGGGTGCAAGGTAGGAACAATTCTAGGACAGGGTGCCAGTTCATTACAGAGTGAACATACAAAACCAATTTAGCATTTCCAGTTCTATGTGGGAGGAAACTGTAGCACCTGGAGGAAACTCACACAGACACAAAGACAACATTCACACTCCTTACTATAAGGAAACAGTGCTACTATGGTGCCAATGTATTGCCAAATAAATAAACAAAAAAATTAAAACAAAAAACGTATTAAGCAAAATAAACAAAGGATATCAAAAATTACTTTTAGCAAATTAAAAAACTAAAGCACCAGTACAGGGCTCTTACAAGTTCTGAATTTAAATAGTCAGTGAGCAAGGAAGCTCCTGCCAGTGTGTTAAGAGGTTCCCAAAATGCTAGGGGGCAGAGTAAAATCCCACTGAAACATGTTTGCACTTCCATGAATCGTTGGGGAAGACAACCTGTTACCTGGGCTTGTTAGATGGGAGCAGGCACTCCAGGTAAAGGTAAGGATTTTTAAATGTTCAGCTAGGTCTTTTAGGGCATACGGTTTTTATTGGATTAGTCTTTTAATTGTACTTTGTGTTCACTCTCTCACAATCCCTTTCACAAATCTGTCATATTTTTGTACATTTTGTGTTCTTGGATTATCTTTGATATAATATGATATTGTCTCATTTGAGCAGCAACACTGATCTATAAATTAACACAGCAGTGAGCAAAAGGGCCCTACACAGAGTAACATCCTTAGGAAAAGTAGAGTCTGATGGTAACACAGGGATAAACTGATGATTCTCAAAGCAACAGGATTTACATTAACAGAATGATTTGTGGGGTAAAGCACTACAAGAAAAGAAAGCACTACCACACTCCCAACCCCTGTGACTATGAAGAACATACACAGCTTTTATTTTTTTGTAGACTCATCCTTATCGATTTTGTTCCTAACAAGTGTTCTTCAGTTGAAATGAATCGCCTTTAAAAGTGAGGCTTACTAATTTCAGGAGTGTGGCAGCTTAAATACTGCATAACAATTTGCCAGAAGTGGATAGTTCCTTTACATGTAAATCTTGACTCAGATGTGAAGACAACAACATCCAAACAATCACCACTCATCTCTGACAGTGGATTTCAGTCTTATGGCTGTCAATTTTCATTACGTACAGACTAACTGCATTGCAGGTTCTGATATGAAGTGATAAAGCAATCAAAAGTGTGTGTATTTTGGGAAAATTACTGAATTTGTCCTCCTAAAATTGTTAAAATGTAATTGTTTATTTCAAATTCTGATGACTAAAACACACTAACTTGCACTACTAACGCAAATGACTTTTTTGCACAGAGGAGGAGCCGTACATTTTTAGCTCTGCATCTGTTATCTCATCACTAATTGGATGCTCTCAAATCTGTGCTTTGATTAAGAAATGACTCTTAATGATCAGGCTGGCACAGTGGTTAGTAATAGTGCCTCACAGCTCCAGGGACCCTGCCTGACCACCACTGTTTTTTTATGGAAATACCTTTTTAAAAATATTTTTGAAAAAAAAAAAGAACACGTGGGTTTGCACTGTTTGAGGAAACAACTCTATAACACACAGGTGGATTATGCGACATGAGTAATATGAGATTTTCTTGATTTTATACATTTACATTTTCACATCATTTGCTATTTTATAGAACTGGTCACCATTGGCTTGGATTATATCATTAACTTTTTATATCTCTGTTCTGCATGAGATTAAAAGCTAACACTACAAACTACATGTTGTAAATAACATAAAAATATACATATTTAGGTGGAGTATTCCTTTAAGATTCCCAAATGTTACTCTTCTTTTTTGCCTTAAAAAGCTACTGTTTCAGTTGTTTTATTAACAAGTTGTCAATTAACAAAAAGAATGAAATAACAAAAAAGCAGCAGTTAACAATAATAACTTGGTCTCATTTACATGCCTTCTGCATTCATCATGGAGGTACTGTATTTGTTTAAGTATTTAAAAAGAAATTAAAGAGGGAAAAAAGTGAAGGACAGAGAATTACTAACCTGCTCCCATCCACAAATCATTTGGTTGACACCCCCAGAAAAAGAAATGTTCAATATAGTGTGATGGATGGACGGCAACTCATCCCAGCTGACACATCAAGGCCATTAGATGGCGTCTTCCCTGCAGCATAGAAGTACCCAGGATTCCAACAGGGCACCATGGGATGCTGCAGGAAGACAAGTGGATTTTTATTTCCCGTATAGCCCGGAAGTACTCCCAAGTCACGGGGACGGAAGAACTGAAGTACTTCCGGGCTGAAGAAAAATATAACTCTTTATCTGACCCGGAAGTGCGATGGAATCACGTGGAATGAAGGACAGGAGCACTTCCGGGTCAAGGACTATTTAAAGGACTGTGGGAAACCCAGCGGGGGAGCCGGAGTTGGGAGGAAGAGTGACAGAGCTGCTGGGTGGAGAGGAGGATTGATTTATTGTATTATTATTGCTATTATTGTATTATTATTGAGTATTGTGGAGGTGGAGGTGCTTTGTGCACAGAATTATAATAATTAAAAATATTACTGGGACTTTTACCTGGTGTTTGGACGTGTTGTCTGTGGGTTTAACGGGCCAACAGCGACCCCTAGTGTCACAATAGCAATGATCTAATGTAACAGAATACAGAAACAAGCCATACAATTAAATAAATCCTGTTACTTTCAAGGACTGGCTTCTAATTAGGCAGTTGGTTTGGAGCAAAAACCCAAAGCCACTTACCATCCAGGACTGAACTTGAGCTCCCTCAATTTTGACTAGGGGTGTCAAATTCAGATCCTGGAGAACTGTAGTAGCTGCAAATTGCTACTTCTTTAATTAGTAGCCAATTACTGCTGCTAATTTATCAAAATGACTTTGCCTTACTTATGGTTGACTTGCTTAATTATTATTTTTTTGCCTTAACAAGCAACTAAGCAATAAAAAGACACAAAGAAAACCAACAGAAGACCAACTAACTCAGGGTCTCAAAGGGTCAGTTGTAGTGTACTTGAGATAGTGCACTGAACCATACAAGTACCATGTTAGCAGCAGATCAAGACTAGACCACATAGTACGATACTAAGAGGAGCTGACCATCAGGTCTAAGTGCTGTGTCACTAAATAGCAGAAGAAGTTCAATCCCAAGTTTAACTAATCTGCAGCTAGTCTTGTTTTGATCTCATGTTTCTCCTCGCCTTGCTCAGCTGTCAATCCGATTGCCTGTTAATGGTGACACCCTGTCAATTAATGTTTCATCCTCTCTCAATTAACAACATGCAGCTACACATTTCTCTCAATTTAAAGGGACAGAACACAGGAAAAAAAGATCACCCTCATCTAAACTTAATAAAATTTGCAGTCATTAAGCTACATTTGATGTGTTGGTGTCATTACTGTAAATGTTATTCACGTTGAGTGCATGAAAAGGCCCTGAAATCTATGGAAAGTAAAGTCATATGAAAAAGTTTGGGAACCCCTCTCAGCCTTCATAATAATTTGCTTTCAACAAAAAAGAGAACAGTGGTATATCTTTCATCCTAGGAACATCTGAGTACTGGGGTGTTTTCCGAACAAAGATTTTTAGTGAAGCAGTATTTAGTTGTATGAAATTAAATCAAATGTGAAAAACTGGCTGTGCAAAAATTTGGGTACCCTTGTAATTTTGCTGATTTGAATGCATGTAACTGCTCAATACTGATTACTTGCAACACTAAATTGGTTGGATTAGCTCGTTAAGCCTTGAACTTCATAGACAGGTGTGTCCAATCATGAGAAAAGGTATTTAAGGTGGTCAATTGCAAGTTGTGCTTCCCTTTGACTCTCCTCTGAAGAGTGACAGTGTGGGATCCTCAAAGCAACTCTCCAAAAATCTGAAAACAAAGATTGTTCCGTATCATGGTTTATGGGAAGGCTACAAAAAGCTATCTCAGAAGTTTAAACTGTCAGTTTCAACTGTAAGGAATGTAATCAGGAAATGGAAGGCCATAGACACAATTACTGTTAAATCCAGGTCTGGCAGGCCAAGAAAAATACAGGAGCAGCATATGCGTAGGATTGTGAGAATGGTTACAGACAACTCACAGATCACCGCCAAAGACCTGCAACAACATCTTGCTGCACATGGTGTATCTGTACATCGTTCTACAATTCAGCGCAATTTGCACAAAGAACATCTGTATGGTAGGGTGATGAGAAAGAAGCCCTTTCTGCACTCACGCCACAAACAGAGTCACTTGTTATATGCAAATGCTCATTTAGACAAGCCAGATTAATTTTGGAACAAAGTGCTTTGCATGGCGGAAGAAGAATACCGCATTCCAAGAAAAACACCTGCTACCTACTGTCAAATTTAGTGGAGTTTCCATCATGCTGTGTGGCTAGTTCAGGGACTAGGGCCCTTGTTAAAGTCGAGGGTCGGATGAATTCAACCCAATATCAACAACTTCTTCAGGATAATGTTCAAGCATCAGTCACAAAGTTGAAGTTACACAGGGGTTGGATATTCCAACAAGACAATGACCCAAAAAACAGTTCGAAATCTACAAAGGCATTCATGCAGAGGGTACAATGTTCTAGAATGGCCGTCACAGTCCCCTGACTTGGATATCATCAAAAATCTATGGGATGATTTGAAGCAGGCTGTCCATGCTTGGCAGCCATCAAGTTTAACTGGAGAGATTTTGTATGGAAGAATGGTCAAAATTACCTCCATCAAGAATCCAGACACTCATCAAAGACTATAGGAGGCGTCTAGAGGCTGTTATATTTGCAAAAGAAGGCTCAACTAAGTATTGATGTAATATCTCTTTTGGGGTGCCCAAATTTATGCACCTGTCTAATTTTGTTATGATGCATATTGCATATTTTCTGTTAATCCAATAAACTTAATGTCACTGCTGAAATATTACTGTTTCCATAAGGCATGTCATATATTAAAAGTAACTTGCTACTTTGAAAGCTCAGCCAATGATAAACAAAAATCCATAGAATTAAGAGGGGTTCCCAAACTTTTTTCTACGACTCTATATCGAAAGTAATGATGACAAGAGGTACACTTGAATAGAAACATATATGAAGCATTATCATCACTCTGTACCTCATTTCACAATTATGTAGTGGGGACACCAGGGGGCATCCAGCTCCCCTAACCCAACACAGACAGACATCAGGCACAAGTTCCAGCATAATACAGGCTTTTATTCAGCTGTGGGAAACTCTTCCCAATAAAGAGCACAACACACAGCACAAATAAAGCAGCACACAACACTTCTTTTCTTTGCCTTCTCTTCTTTCTCTCCACCTCCACTCCTCCTCCAACAAGCTTCATCCCTCTTCCTCCAGACTCTGGCTCTTTTAATGAACTGAGGCAGTTCCTTAACTGCTAGACCTGGGGGCACTCCAGATGGTCCATCAATATGATCCAGAAGTACTCCTGGGTGTGTAAGCAGCCCAACATAATAGAGCTCCGCAGCTCCTGCAGCACCCATGAATCCTAATAGGGCTGTGCCGAACTCCAACTCCCATGAACCCCTGTGGGAATCCAAGGCACCACTGCAATGAAGGGGGCTGCCATCTAGCACTCCAGGGAAGGTAGTGCCCTCTGAATGTTTGCTCTGCTGGGGCCTCATGCATAATGCCGTGCGTAAAATTCGCACTATAACATGACGTAAGTACAAAAGCCAAAATGTGCTTACGCACAGAAAAATCCAGATGCAGGAATCTGTGCGTTCGCCAACTTCCGTGTTCTTCCACTACATAAATCCCGCTCAGCATGGAAATAAACACATGTGCACGCGCCTGCTGTCCCGCCCCAACTCCTCCCAGAATTACGCCTCTTTGAATATGCAAATCAATATAAATAGCCCTTAAGACCAGCGTTCTGTGAAAAGGCAATGGCAAAAGTACGAGGAAAAATAGAAGAAATTCAGTGAATACCAAATGGAGGCAAAGAAAAACATACTATTTGTTGGTTTAAACAGTTATATAAGCAACAAAAGGAAGCTGATCGAGTGACATAGCGTGTCGGAGAAACTCGAAAGCTCAAGTTCACAAAGTCGCACAGTGCCCGAAATAAAAAAGTTGTCAGATATCAAAGTCGGCGTGAAAAGGCGACTCATAGCCCACCGTCTGAGTGTCATCTGAAAGCTTATTAGGGTACAGTGAAAAAAAAGGCACACAGTGTGAAAAAAGCACAAAATATCAACTTTAATTTTGAAATTTCCACTTTAATCACGTAGTTTATTTTGTCATTAAAATAGAACATCACAAACTTCATCTTAAAATCGTTTAATTTTCTAGTTTCTCAAATCCCATCGTAACTAAAGTGGCATGTTAAATGTTTTGTTGTGTACTGTATTTGATCTTATATGTGCTCTATGTGCCTGAATCACTATGTGCTCTTCCTCCAACAGGACACAGAATCCATTACGTTCATAATATTACAGCTCTCTGAGTAATTAAAATACTGAGAAGTATACGTGATATCATTTTCATGATGATATGCGTTAAAGCATGTTATTAAACATGGGAACACGGTGGCGCAGTGATTGTTCATGTCTTACAGCAACAAGATGCTTGCTGCGCCATGCGCGACCTTCAATAATATGCTTCATTACAGACGTACTGTCTCTTTCAAAACGTACTAACCCCCAATTCCTGTCCTTACTTTTCTTTTTCCAAATACCCAATCGCCACACAATCAGCTCTGTAATAGACGTTAAGCCATCTGTAAGCTTAGAACGCCGATTTTTCAGAACTTTTAAGGAACATTGAAATATTTGCGTAATGTTTAATTAGTCTATCCATCTATCCTTCCAGTGTCACGCCAGCCACAGCATGAAAACAGCACGAGGCAGGAACAATCCGTGAACAGAGAGCCAGCTCCTTGCTAGCACTGCGGCACTATGTAGTTAAAGTTAAAGTTTTATCTGTATAATATAATCAGCATATTTTGCTGCATTTCATCTTAAAAATTATATTGTCATCACATGTAAATACTGTACGCGCTTTATAAAGTGGCTCAGGCTGTGCAATATTATAACTGCGAGTAATATGGAAAAAGATGATCTGCTGTGGCAACCCCTAACGGGAGCAGCTGACAGAAGAAGAAGATAGATAGATAGATAGATAGATAGATGGTGCAATGAGAGTAACAACGCTAAAGCAGTTATGGTATTTAGAATAGTTTGACGATTCTGTGGACCATTATATTGTTACAGGTTAATTACAATCAGATGCATAAAATTTATGAACGATATGTGGTTAATTTCAGTGTATTTGATAAAGCTGCCGTCGTAGATGTGGATCTAAGAAAGGGTAACCACACAGAAACAGTAGCACTGCTTTGATGCTGGGTGCCGCCAGTCTGCAAAACCGAGCGGAGAACTTGCGTATGACAGGGTATGAGTTACCGTGGAAAAGTGCGTGGCTTTACGCCAAGTGTAGGTGTTATACATTGTGATTTGAACATGGAAACGTTCTTGCGCAACATTTCTGTGCGTATGCACCCTTTATACATGAGGCCCCTGGTTCTTTGATTATGGAGGCGTCCCGGCCAGGAAAGGGCCCCGGCCATCTATCACAGTTGATAATGCAGTAACACAAGAGTTGACACCTATCATTCATTATGCACACAGCTTTTCCAAACAACCAAATTAATCCAACAATCAACAAAGTGTATGAAATACCTAGACAGAGGCTGGACAATATTCATAGAGAATATCTCATCACAGTGCAAATTTCTCAGTAGAGTATAAGCTCTACATAATACATATTGTGAAAGATTTCATATCAGATCTGAAGGACACTCGCAAAGCCAAAATTTCTAATGTGTGTTGGGGGGGAGGGGGGGGTTGTTGTTTTTATAATATATATATTTCTTGAGCTTCTATAACTAAACATTTCACTACAAGTTGCACTATACATATATGAAAAATAAAATTAGATTTGATACCTCCATGACTCCAACAGAATACAGCATGGAAGAAGCCAGCAGCATCTTTCATTGCACACTTCCCGCATTGGCTGCCAAGCAGTTTCTTAATTAAGAACACAGACTTTGCCTCATTTTACTGAAGAAAACTGGTTAAATGTATGTTGATCTGTATTTTTCTATTTCTTATATTCTGCAATATAAGTATTTTCATGCATCATTTGCCTTTTTCTGTTGTATTGAATTAAATATATTTGATTCAGTATCACGCTATACTTAAATCCAAATCTACAGTCTCCATATTTTTAATGACATACAAGTGCTTTTCCATGTCCATCTTGAGTGCAGAATTCATTTTGTAACACTACCTACTTTACTAAGTTTTTTAAACCTGCTCACAAGTGATGTAAATTAGTACAGAACTTTGTTCCCTTTCTCTGACTCCCAGAAGAACACTTCCAACTTTACTTATTCTTAGACTTGCACTGCTGCTTTGGAAAACATCTTGTATCACCCCAGTCCCAAAGGTATCACGTCCTAGTGAGCTGAATGACTTTCGGCCTGTTGCTCTGACATCACATGTGATGAAGACCATGGAGAGGCTGCTGCTTCACCACCTTAGGCCACAGGTTCAACACGCCCTCGACCCTCTGCAGTTTGCATATCAGGAGAAGGTGGGAGCGGAAGATGCCATCATCTATATGCTACACCGATCCCTCTCTCACTTGGACAGAGGCAGTGGTGCTGTAAAAATTATGTTTCTAGACTTCTCTAGCGCCTTCAACACAATCCAACCTCTGCTCCTTAGGGACAAGCTGACAGAGATGGGATTAGATTCATACCTAGTGGCATGGATCGTGGACTATCTTAAAGACAGACCTCAGTATGTGCGTCTTGGGAACTGCACGTCTGACATTGTGGTCAGCGACACAGGAGCGCCACAAGGGACTGTACTTTCTCCGGTCCTGTTCAGCCTATATACATCGGACTTCCAATATAACTCGGAGTCCTGCCATGTGCAAAAGTTCGCTGATGACACTGCTATCGTGGGCTGTATCAGGAATGGGCTGGAGGAGGAGTATAGGGACCTAATCAATGACTTTGTTAAATGGTCCGACTCAAACCACCTACACCTGAACACCAGCAAAACCAAGGAGCTGGTGGTGGATTTTAGGAGGCCCAGACCCCTCATAGACCCCGTGATCATCAAAGGTGACTGTGTGCAGATGGTGCAGACCTATAAATATCTGGGAGTGCAGCTGGATGATAAATTAGACTGGGCTGCCAATACTGATGCTCTGTGTAAGAAAGGACAAAGCCGGTTATACTTCCTTAGAAGGCTGGCTTCCTTCAACATCTGCAATAAGATGCTGCAGATGTTCTATCAGACAGTTGTGGCGAGCGCCCTCTTCTACGCAGTGGTGTGCTGGGGAGGCAGCATTAAGAGGAAAGACGCCTCACGCCTGGACAAACTGGTGAGGAAGGCAGGCTCTATTGTTGGCATGGAGCTGGACAGTTTAACATCTGTGGCAGAGCGAAGGGCGCTCAGCAGGCTCCTATCAATTATGGAGAATCCACTGCATCCACTAAATAGTATCATCTCCAGACAGAAGAGCAGCTTCAGCGACAGACTGCTGTCACTGTCCTGCTCCACAGACAGATTGAGGAGATCGTTCCTCCCCCAAACTATGCGACTCTTTAATTCCACCCGGGGGGGTAAACGTTAATATTTAACATTATACATAGTTATTGTCTGTTTTTTCACCTGTATTATTATCATTCTTTAATTTAATATTATTTATTGTATCAGTATGCTGCTGCTGAAGAATGTGAATTTCCCATTGGGATTAATAAAGGTATCTATCTATCTATCTATCTATCTATCTATCTATCTATCTATCTATCTATCTATCTGCTAGTACATAGCTCTGGGGCACACTGCAACAACGCTAAACCCTAAAGTCAGTCTTGGTACTGTGCTACTAGTCTAAGACAGGCTGAAATCTAAGAAATCAGCACAGACCTCAGCCTTAATGTTTGCAGTGCAATGTGTTTGTCTGTTTGCCATGTCTCTGTCACGTGCCATTTGGTACAGGATTTGTAAAAGCAAGGCAAACTTTTTTGATAGCAACCAGATGGACACACCAACAGACACACAAACACTTGAGCTTTAATTAAAATAGATACATACTAAAATCTGACTCAAACAGTCCTTGAGGGCCACCATTTTTTCACTGCAAACATTTTTTTACTCAAGTGTTAATGAAACCTGTTATTTAATTTTATAACATGTATCATTCGCCACACCAGTCTCATTCTCAAAAATTATATATTTTTTTCTCTTAGATCACCTTCCAAATGTTTTGCGGACCTTCATTTTTTATCTTTTAAGATATTTTATTGAGACAAATACTGTATGAAAGACACAGGTAAAAATGAGATCTAAATTAGCCTGGTCATCTGTTGGCTTGCTTTGAATATGATTATTGCTTGGCTGCTTGTTAAAAAAATATAACAATTAAAACGCAAGTCAATTCAAATCACGCCAACATTGGTTGTTTTATTATCATTTGATATTGGTTATTAATGGAGATAATTAATTATTTCTAGGCGCAGCCAGGGTGTTGAGGGGGTCCAGTTTGGTGGACTCAGGATTGGCTCACTGCTTTTTGCAGATGATGTTGTCCTATTTCCTTCATCAGGCCGTGATCTTCAGCTCTCTCTGGATCGGTTCGCAGCCGAGTGTGAAGCGGCTGGGATGAGAATCAGCACCTCCAAATCCGAGACCATGGTCCTCAGCCGGAAAAGGGTGGAGTGCCCTCTCAGGGTTGGTAGCGAGGTCCTGCCCCAAGTGGAGGAGTTCAAGTATCTCGGGATCTTGTTCACGAGTGAGGGAAGAATGGAGCGTGAGATCGACAGGCGGATCGGTGCGGCATCCGCAGTGATGCGGGCTCTGCATCGGTCTGTCGTGGTGAAAAAGGAGCTGAGCCGCAAGGTGAAGCTCTCAATTTACCAGTCGATCTATGTTCCTACCCTCACCTATGGTCATGACCTATGGGTAGTGACCAAAAGAACGAGATCGCGAATACATGCGGCTGAAATGAGTTTCCTCCGTAGGGTGTCTGGGCTTTCCCTTCAAGATAGGGTGAGAAGCTCAGTCATCCGGGAGGGGCTCAGAGTAGAGCCGCTGCTCCTCCGCATCGAGAGGAGTCAGATGAGGTGGCTCGGGCATCTGATCAGGATGCCTCCTGGACGCCTCCCTGGTGAGGTGTTCCAGGCACGTCCAACTGGGAGGAGGCCCCGGGGAAGACCCAGGACACGCTGGAAGGACTATGTCTCTTGGCTGGCCTGGGAACGCCTTGGGATTCTCCCAGAAGACCTAAAAGAAGTGGCCGGGGAGAGGGAAGTCTGGGCATCTCTGCTCAAGCTGCTGCCCCCGCGACCCGACCTCGGATAAGTGGAAGAGGATGGATGGATGGATGGATATTAATGGAGAAAGTGTTAGGCACAAAATTTTATAGCCACAACGGTATACAGAACTGAGTTTGACCTTCCTGGTAAGACAAGTTAGTTTTGCTTTACAGATGGTGTGTTTTCACAATGGCAAAAGAAAAACATTTTGATTATATTATCCTGTTAATATAATATACAACAAATCCACATGTTACCTGTTGGATGACACCAGGCAACTGAAGGAAAGACTGACTGGAATCTTATCTCTTGGAGGACCGAGGCAATGCCTCTCACACTCTTTCATCTCTGTATTTTTAATCTGTGAGATTGTTGTTAATGAAGGAAAGAACTCAAAGCTGGGCGAATAAGTATGAATTCTCCGGACCTGGGAGAAAACCACATGCATGACACACCTTCTGAAATGGAGCCCGCGCAAAAGCGTGCAGCAGCCAGGAGTTTGGCGCGATGAGTTGAGTGACATTAAACCACCTTCATCAGGAAAACTGTAAACTTTTTTATTTTTGCATCTCCCCATTTCGATTGTAAGTCTGTACTTGTTGTTTTAACGGGGGGCGGGGTGGCAAGACCGGAATACTGGTTGTTGGTTATTAGCGCTAGAGCGGCCGCGGCTATTCAGGGTTCAACCCGACTCTGGTGTGTGCGTGCCTGCCCGCCCGCCTTTGCGTGCAGTACCGGTGGACGCGCTGCGTCACTGTCTCGAAGCGGTTTGATTTGGTTACGGCCGGCGCTACACTTTTGTTAATATTTACAATTAGGCCATCCTTGATAGCCGTTTATGAATAATTAATGTTATCTAAACATCTGGGCGCAGTGCGCAGCTAGGGATAATTGCTGTGGCAAAACGCATTGGAATAGACGGAAACAAAATATAATAAACTTCCCTAAATAAATAGACATGACTCGTTAGGTCACAGACCGTTGAGAAACCTTTAGCAAGGACCGGCTTGCAGAAGGGATTCGAGTGGGAGCACGCCAGTGTTGTTGCCATTAGCGGATCACCTAGCTCGTTACGTTTGATCAGGCTATCATCTGAGTGGCGGGCGGTCACTCCAGAGAATCGAACTTCCAGAAGGAGCCGCCTGTTTGCTCGATTTTGTTCTCCGGAGAAAGTCACGAATCCCTGCTGCCAGGCTTCGGTGACTGCAGACTTATCAATATTGATGTCCCTTTTTTCCCTTCTTTTTAATGCAGAATACAATTAGGACACTTACGACGGCACAGCGTACAGGAATAAATATGTATGACGAGGGCGGAATTACAAAGTAAAATCACTGGGCAACGAAGAGGAAAGAAGAAATCCGCAACATGACAATTTGAAGGCTTCTGCATTTTGATCAGCGGCATGATGATGCTCACGAAAAAGCGCCCGAGACCATAATAACTTTACTCTCAGTTGTGTCAGACCCAGGAAGCCTGCGGAGCCTTGTTTGGTGCGCGCTCAGTGGTGTCCATCTCATTTCGGGCTGTTA
Source organism: Erpetoichthys calabaricus (assembly GCF_900747795.2). Taxonomy (NCBI): domain Eukaryota; kingdom Metazoa; phylum Chordata; class Cladistia; order Polypteriformes; family Polypteridae; genus Erpetoichthys; species Erpetoichthys calabaricus. Next base: position 71,768,629 of record NC_041410.2, on the reverse strand, counting down.
TTCAGACTAATGACGTGAAATCTGAATTAGTTAATTCACGGTGTTATGCGGCTGTGGATGTTTATTACCGAGGCAGTTTTTTTACTGCACAGCCTACATTGTATTCTTGACACTATCTTGTTTCACCCCAATAGCGCCGTGTACTACTGATATGCAGTTAACTTATAATAATAAAACGTCAAGATCGGTAAGTTAATTGGCCCAGTGTGGGTGTGTCCGTGAGTCCAGTGATTGAGTGGTGCCCATTCCGGGTTGGTTATTGGCTGAAATATGATGCTGCCAGGATAGTTTCCAGCATACACAACACCAAATAAGCCCCTTTATTAAATGTTATTCATACAGGATTGCACTCTTCAGCCTTGGAATAAAGTGGGAGACCATTCATTGCATCTGTTGCAGTTCTCAGAGAGCAGAAATAAAGATTGTCTATTGTTCAGAAAAGGGAATGACTTGAACACTAAGCAAGCTGAGATTTGGCCTTGAACCAAGCACAATTATATTCAGAACTTCATTCTGAAAATCTTGATGAAAAGATGGCCCTGATGATTTTCTAGCACTTTATTAGGCATTCTGGACGATTGGCTAAGGATCTGGAATTAAAGTCTTAAGGTTACAAGTTCAATACCTGCATCTGAGTCATTATAGGACCTTGAGCAAGTCAGCTAACTAGCCAATAACATTAAAAAAAATGCAAAGTAAATCACTTCTGGGAAACATTATGTGATAATGTTCAATATAAGAATGAGCTATGCAGTGCATGAAGTGGGCTGATCGTGACTGGCACTTTCCCAGCGCCGTGACCCCAGTTTGCAGTTAATGTATATGTACCAGTGCATACTGGCAGTTTGTCTCAATTCTATCCTGTATTTAAGAAAAACATCTGTCCTTTTACAGAGCTTTTGCATTTCTAATGGGGTACACCCCCCATGTATGAAACAGCATGGAGATGTCAGTGCTTTGTTGAACCGCCAAGGGGAATCAACAGGGTGTACTGCCACCTCTTTTTTCCCCACTTCAGCCACTACTGCTATTTGCTTATATTGTGATACCATCATCCATCCATTTTCCAACCCACTGAATCCGAACACAGGGTCACAGGTGTCTGCTGGAGCCAATCCCAGCCAACACAGGGCACAAGGCAGGAACCAGTCCCGGGCAGGGTGCCAACCCACCGCAGGACACACACACCAAGCACTCACTAGGGCAGGGGTAGGCAACGTCAGTCCTGGTGAGCCGCAGTGGCTACAGGTTTTCATTCCAACCCAATTGCTTAATTAGAAACCAATCATTGCCAATCTCAGACCTTATTTAATTTTATGGTTTGTTAGTCTGTGCAATGTAAGGCTCTTATATCGTAGATTTTTTTCCTTTCCAAGGATATCATCCAAATGATATGAAGCCTAAAACAGATCATTTTCAGTCTGTCACATTTTTCTATTAAGTGTTTTATTAAATCAAACAGTGCATGATGAACACACACAGATGTAATTGGAAAAAAGCTAGCTGGAGAACTGCTGGCTGCTTTGTCTTTTACATCTTATTGCTAATAAGGAGCAATTAAAACACTGAATGCAGCAGTTTAAGATTGAAATAAGCAATTAAGGTTGGAGAACCTTAACAAGCGAGACCACTAAAATGAAGCATCAAAATGTCACTTAAGCAATATGTGCTTCATCAGCAATAATTGAGTTCTCGTTAAGGAACTGGGTTGGAACAAAAACCTGCACATACTGTGGCACTCCAGGACCGACGTTGCCTACCCCTGCACTAGGGCCAATTTAGATTCGCCAATCCACCTAACCTGCATGTCTTTGGACTGTGGGAGGAAACCAGAGCGCCCGAAGGAAACCCACGCAGACACGGGGAGAACATGCAAACTCCACGCAGGGAGGACCCGGGAAGCGAACCCGGGTCTCCTAACTGCGAGGCAGCAGCGCTACCACTGCGTCACCGTGCCGCCCAGTGATACCATCATCTAGACATATTTAGACTGTTTTGGTATGTATGGCTGCCAGTGGTTCTTATTTCTAACTAACATTCACTCAGTTGGAATTTCTCAAATAGTGACTCTTTCATCGTACATCCTTTTTCTGTTCAGTCCTGTCTAAAGATTACTGAGTGCAATACACTGACCAGTACCAGTCAGCAAATTAGCCCACTGAAATGTATGGTCATCATTTTACCTAACAAGGTATTGAATTGTTAGTGAAGACTTTTGTTCCCAGAGATAATATTTCAGTTCTTCAGAGGGGGCATCCCAACTTTTGTCTGGGCAGCACCTGCCATGTCTCAATTATGAAAAGTAAACAACTAAATGTACCATATAAAAATACAATTTATTGCACATGACTAGCATTCTGAGAATGGGATAATGTTTATCATTTTTTTATTCAGAAAGATTCCATAGTCTCACATCTCACAAATAATCAAGACTTAACTGGAATCTCTAACAATGGATATGGTGGCTTCCTTGTACAGAAATACCATAATAAAAACATGACTGTCAAGTCATTACAATAAGACACCTTCAGGAATACAAAATATACTTAAGCAAAAAAATAACAAATAAGAAAGAAACGATCAAAATTAAAAAATCACAATTAAAAAAAAAGACAAATATGACACAAAAAGAAAACCCATACGCAAGTTAAAAGAAACTGAACAATAATATTCCCGAAAGAAATTGGTGAAGTCTAAAAGAAGTCAAATCTCTAAACTTACTGTAACAGAAAACAATACAGTAAGCAAGAGCAAAAATGTATTTTGAAAACAAGAACGTTACACAACTGCCATCCATTTTCTAAACTAGTTTTATCCTTTGCAGGGGTTTGGAGAGCTGGAGTCTTCCCTGGCAATGTCAGATGTACAACAGGAATCAAACCTGGACAGAATGCCATTCCACCACAGGGTAAGCATCAAGATGCACCAAGTTTAACAGAGAGACAACAATTCACCTAACATCACAGGATATGTGAGGAAACAACACATCCAGGCACAGGGAGAAAGAGCAAACATGGCACAGATTTTGCACACACCAAGAAATTGCTAAATTTTCAGTTAGGACAAAGTACAGTATCTATCTATCTATCTATCTATCACTGATATCTTTAGACCCTCATATTACAATATAAGAACACTCCATCACATCCAGTTAATTTAGAATTACCCGTCTGCTTAAGTTGTGTGTCTTTGGGATGTGAGGGAAAAAGCAGAGCATTTGGGGAAGACCAATTTCAACACAGAGAGAACATAGTGACCAGGCTGGGATTTTAACATAATGGTGTGGCAGTAGTACTAATGATGGTGCCATGCTGGTCATTATGATTTACCTCTTGATTAAACCACAGGTTTGAAGCAATTAGTGAAGAATGAGGAAATGCAGGTGGAATGAATGCCATATAGGGCACAGGAGCTAGTAGTGCCACATTGGGAGTATGCATAAATGTATAGCATCAAGAGGCTGCATATAGACATCCAAGGAACTGAACCCAGAAACCGGAGATGGGAGGCATCAGCACTAATCAATGTGCCAGCATGATACATGACCTACAAAACTTAACATGTTGAAAAGAAAATAAGCTAGCAAATGGATATTGGAGGCGAATCCCATTTTCTTAATAAAATTCCATCATGAGTGCTAAAGCATTACACAAGACACTGATTGGTTGACAGTTACTAACATCAAAATAAACACATTGTAGAAAACATATAAAGATAATCGACCTGGAAAAAAATCAAATAATTACCCTACTTGCTCTAATATAGACAACTGCAAAGCAAACTTAACATCTACAATATTTGGGTGTACAGAACACCAGCATGATCGATACTCATGGTGACACTGTTATTGATATTGTCACACACGTATGCATTGGGGGCAGTTTAAAGGCTCAGATAATGGTAATATATCCTGCTGCAACACAAGATGGCACTATTTACTACCACTTTATCTCTTCCTCCCTCTACAGACCAGTAGAATGACAGCTTTAACAGAAGGCACTACCGGTGACCACCTCCCTGGACCCGCCTCTTCTTGCCGGAAGTCCTTATCAATGGGAGCTCTGCCATCTTGAGTTGTCTGTTTGGAGACTCATGTCTGCAACAGCGTTTTTCTAGTCTTTTAATGCGTTTATAACTCACATTTTCTTTTAATTATATGGGGTTTGCTAACAGGTGCCCCAACTCTTTACAGCTGCCTGTGCTCTTTCTTACAATATACAGTATATGTAGGTATCAAAAAATAGTTAGATGTAGGGCATTGTTGGTCAAAGAAAAACACATTTAGAATATTATCAGGGACCAGAAGACAGTATGCATTGCTATCATATTCACCACCTGGTGACCACCTACTGTCAGTTTCACCCAACCAAGTATTGTATTTCTCACTTTCCCGTACTCTACTCTATTAACTAATTGATTTGTTTCCACAAGTTTGCTGATTTTTAGGTATACAATCATTATAATTTGCCACATAGAATTGTGTTCTGAAGTGTGGTGTTTTTTATAAATTTTAAAAATGTGTTCTCTGTTCATGCAGCTTACAATAGGACTAATGGATACACAGGCCTAGAGTTAAATGACAAAACCACAAAACTAACCAAATATGTCCACTATGAAGTAGCAGAGGTTTTAGTTTAGGACAATATGCCTTTCATGTTTATGAGGCATCATTTTGATAATGAAAGGAATCTAGCAGTACGGTGCATCCGGAAAGTATTCACAGCGCATCACTTTTTCCACATTTTGTTATGTTACAGCCTTATTCCAAAATGGATTAAATTAATTTTTTTCCTCAGAATTCTACATACAACATCTCATAATGACAATGTGAAAAAGTTTACTTGAGATTTTTGCAAATTTATTAAAAATAAAAACATTGAGAAAGCACATGTACATAAGTATTCACAGCCTTTGCCATGAAGCTCAAAATTAAGCTCAGCTGCATCCTGTTTCCCCTGATCATCCTTGAGATGTTTCTGCACCTTAATTGGAGTCCACCTTGTGGTAAATTTAGTTGATTGGACATGATTTGGAAAGGCACACACCTGTCTATATAAGGTCCCACAGTTGACAGTTCATGTCAGAGCACAAATCAAGCATGAAGTCAAAGGAATTGTCTGTAGACCTCTGAGACAGGATTGTCTTGAGGCACAAATCTGGAGAAGGTTACAGAAAAATTTCTTCTGCTTTTAAGGTCCCAATGAGCACAGTGGCCTCCATCATCCGTAAGTGGAAGAAGTTCAAAACCACCAGGACTCTTCCTAGAGCTGGCCGGCCATCTAAACTGAGCGATCGGGGTAGAAGGGCCTTAGGGAGGTGACCAAGAACCCAATGATCACTCTGTCAGAGCTCCTCTGTGGAGAGAGGAGAACCTTCCAGAAGGACAACCATCTCTGCAGCAATCCACCAATCAGGACTGTATGGTAGAGTGGCCAGACAGAAGCCACTACTTAGTAAAATGCACATGGCAGCCCGCGTGGAGTTTGCCAAAAGGCACCTGAAGGACTCTCAGACCATGAGAAAGGAATTCTCTGGTCTGATGAGACAAAGATTGAACTCTTTGGTGTGAATGCCAGGCATCACATTTGGAGGAAACTTGGCACCATCCCTACAGTGAAGCATGGTGGTGGTAGCATCATGCTGTGGGGATGTTTCTCAGCGGCAGGAACTGGGAGACTAGTCAGGATAAAGGGAAAGATGACTGCAGCAATGTACAGAGACATCCTGGATGAAAACCTGCTCAAGAGCGCTCTTGACCTCAGACTGGGGCGACGGTTTGTCTTTCAGCAGGACAACGACCCTAAGCACACAGCCAAGATATCAAAAGAGTGGCTTCAGGACAACTCTGTGAATGTCTTGAGTGGCCCAGCCAGAGCCCAGACTTGAATCCGATTGAACATCTCTGGAGAGATCTTAAAATGGCTGTGCACCGACGCTTCCCATCCAACCTGATGGAGCTTGAGAGGTGCTGCAAAGAGGAATGGGCAAAACTGGCCAAGGATAGGTGTGCCAAGCTTGTGGCATCATATTCAACAAGACTTGCAGCTGTAATTGCTGCCAAAGGTGCATCAACAAAGTATTGAGCAAAGGCTGTGAATACTTATGTACATGTGATTTCTCAGTTTTTTTATTTTTAATAAATTTGCAAAAACCTCAATTAAACTTTTTCACATTGTCATTATGGGGTGTTGTGTGTAGAATTCTGAGGAAAAAAATTAATTTAATCCATTTTGGAATAAGGTTGTAACATAACAAAATGTGGAAAAAGTGATGTGCTGTGAATACTTTCCGGATGCACTGTAAATATTTTATCACAGATTATTGGAATTATTTTTCTTTAGGTACGAACACATTTCCTTTTCACTTGTCTGCTCACAGCTGTCATCATGGGTGGAGTTTTGACAACCCAACAAACTCCCAGTTCAAAGTATATTCTGCTTATTATCCTACTGTACATTTGTCTCTGCAATTCTATTCTTTCAACAGTTATGTTCTGCCATGGCTTGTAATAACAGACAGATGTGCACTAGCCTCATTTGATTATTTTTTCCTAAATGGAGCTTACTTTTTGCTTATTGCATTCTGTGTTTTTGTTTTACTTTTCCTACAGAGCAAGATTCACACTGAGTGGCAGCATGGTGAAAAGGGCACAGAGGAGTTTCATCGTACTTTGTACAAATAATCAATCCGTAAATACATGGGGAGAACATACAAAACTCATGCAGACTGCTGTGAGGCAAGAATGACGGTTGTCATTGCTACTTGCAGTAGCTGGCATAAAAGGAACTCCATGAGCAGCGGCGGCAGCGCTGACAACCAAGCCTGGGGGCACAGACCACAGACACCGCGTTTGCTGAGCCCGTAAGCTGACACCTGTATCTTGCATAAGAGATTACTAGTACAGTTTGCATGTTTGGTAGAAAAATGCTAACTGAGATTGTGCTTCTGATGCATACCTGTTGGTGGAAAGGCTGGCATAGGGGTTGCCTCTGACCCTGGGTGAGTGAAGCAGGAGCATGTGTTGCTGCATGGTAAAAGCGGCCAGTGAAATAATCTTCCATATGGTGAAAGAATATAAACAATTTTAAATGTGCCTTTCTCAGTTATTATCCATCCATCCATTTTCCAACCCGCTGAATCCGAACACAGGGTCACGGGGGTCTGCTGGAGCCAATCCCAGCCAACACAGGGCACAAGGCAGGAAACAATCCTGGGCAGGGTGCCAACCCACCGCAGGACACACACAAACACACCCACACACCAAGCACACACTAGGGCCAATTTAGAATTGCCAATCCACCTAACCTGCATGTCTTTGGAAAGTGGGAGGAAACCGGAGCGCCCGGAGGAAACCCACACAGACACAGGGAGAACATGCAAACTCCACGCAGGGAGGACCCAGGAATCGAACCCAGGTCCCCAGATCTCCCAACTGCGAGGCAGCAGCGCTACCCACTGCGCCACTGTGCCGCCCTCCGTTATTATTGCCTAGACATTTATATTACAGAGGAATCAGTTCACTTTTGGGTATATTTTACTTTTCTCAGTTACTTCAAGTTCCAATTCAAAACTCTAACGGATTGATTTTGAAGTATATCATTTTTGTACAAGTACTGTTGTTCTTATTTCTGAATATAATTCCCTTAAGTTTGTGTGGTATAGAAGTAAGACTTTTTGGTTTGTAATTACTGTTTTGTCTATATTCTTATGGACTGGATTCACATTTGTAACCTTCCTGTCTTCAGTACATTTCCAGTTTACATTGTCTGTGGAATGTTGTGTAATAAAAATTAATAAATAAATATCTTTCTTTTCTCTTAACACTACTGGCATAATACCATCAGGTCTGGGATTTTTATTAGTCTTCATCACATTGAGACTTTGAAGCACACCTGATTCTTCTGTTTTAAAACATGCAAACTTGAAGCTGTTTTAATTCTGTATGGCTGACATGTTTGTCAGTGCTGTCCAATCAGTGTTTGAATATGGTGGAAATCAAAGACACCATCTAATGCAGAAAACCAGAAATCTGTGATAGATTGGAGTCTTTGGAATACAGGCAAAACCAACCAGTTAGCTGGCAGAAAAATGAAATATGTAGCTGGTAAAATTGGAGTAATATGTTTATCCCAAAGGATACAGAGTAATGCAAGTGTGCTGCTTTTAAATACAGTATTGGATCCAATATTTTTTGGTTATTCCACCTATTAGTTATGGGAGGCCATTGCCTTTCCTGGAAACTATTATTGAAAGTTTATATTGACTCGGAGACAGAGAAGCAATGTCAAAAGGGTAGCTAAAGAAGAAATACATACAGTATGTTTAAAGCTAATCTTTCACCAAACCCAAAATGCTTATCAAAAGACAGCAAGTAAAAAATCATTGCAAGAGTTTTGTTATACAAAGGATCTATAAAAACACAATAAAAGACTTTATAAGTGAAATCTGCATTCTTGGACAATGTGTTGTTCACAGTACTAGCCTTTATATGGTCATGCAGATGACATCATCATGTGACCACACCCACTAGTAACAGGTCGTTATGTTTTAGCAGTTTTTCTGCAAAGTGGCAGTGACCATTATATAAAAAATGATGTTGTGGTAATGTTAAATCAAATGTAAACTCTTCAAAGCAACATTAAAGCAATAATTTCATATGGTCCAATGGCATTCAACACATCAGAGAAAGTTAAACAGAGTTCTGAGAAAATTGTATTCAGCTCAGAAAAAAATATTAACTAAATCTTACAGGCATGTGGCAGGAATCAGTCATTGGCTAAGTGAGGTGTTATTCCATTGCAGGGCCAACTCACACAAAAACCCACTCAGCATATACAGTATTTAAGATCACAGACTAGCCAAGCATTCATGACAGTATTTGGGAGGAAAGCTGTTAATACACAGAGAAAATCCACAAAGACTTGGATAAAACATGTAAGTCCACATCATTAGCAACTAGGCATGGGATATGAACCCGAGATGCAGCAGTGTGAAGGAGCAGTAGTAACCACTTCACCACCAAGGCGTACAAACATTGTTCCATGTTCTGCCAGACATAGAACTAGGCAGAAGCAGAAAGGAAACAATGACCAAATGATTATCCAAAAATCATAATCTAAATACAAGGGTTGGTACCAAAATAAATAATACCAAATAGAACAAATCTAACCAACAGTTTAGTTGATAAAACCAACTAACAGAATCTTGGAGCCTGTGAGGTCTGAGATGCAAGCTTTTATAGAGTTGCATTAGTGTTGTGACCTTTGAGACAATGCACCCTAACAGCTGGTCACTGAATCACAACAATAAAACCACAAAATGGAGTAAAAAACAATAGGAAGGTACATTATGACTTGATACATTTTTATAAACCTTAAATAATTAAGTAAATGACTTTTGCATGCCCAAAAACAAAGGAAAGAAAAAACAAAAAAGGCAGTTGAAAAATGCCAGACAAACATGATAAAAGTCATAAAATCATAAAGCCACCCTAGCTTCCCATTCTCTTTCTATGCAACACATTGCAAAATTCCAAGTGAATGATCACATGCCTGTAAAAGTCAACACTTCTTTCTGTTAAACTTTAAAAAATGTATTTCTCACATCACTTTGTTAAAAGTTTGAATGTACCATCGTTTGACTTTTTTATTGACTTCAGATAAAATGTCAACAATTCTATCTTTTGAAATTTAATTATTTGTTTTTTAAATTGCTTGCAGCAGACATTATCCTAAAATACTGAGATTTTAAAGATTTAAGGTTTGATAACATTTTGTAAATTTAAATCATTAAATGTTGCTGCTTTCTGAACTTCATTTTTTGGAAGTTTTTACACATGAATGATGAGAGACATTTTAAGCATTTTCTTAAATGTAGTTCATAGCAGGATCTAAACATGTTCCTAATTATTCAAAATATCCTGTATTGCAGAAATTTAGTTTCTGATAGAGATTGAAAGTCAGACTATATAAACTTTATTTGTCTACAGCATTTCACTATTCCAAAACCTTACTGCTGTACATAACATTTAATGAAACTGTCATTCAACTTTGTGACACGTACAACCTGGAACACTGTCTGTAATAAGACATTGCCCTCTCCAAAGCTCGTCCTGTGAGATGGTAGCTACAGGACTTGAACTTCGGCCTTTCTGATTGCAGAACAGATTAGTTAAAGAGGAACATTACAGTTTGATTCTAACTTCAAGGGTGCTTCTTTGCATAGCAGCAAGCTCTGCTTCAATGTCACTACATCTGGCCTTCTTGCTGCACAAGCTAAAGATGAACTCTCTTCTGTTGCAGTCAAAATTACATTGTGGACTTTACCCGTTCATACTGTTCAAAGTGTATGGTTGTCTCTTTTGATTAAGGGCTCTATTTGCTTGACTATAACATTTGTAGTTGTTTTAGTATATACTCAGTGAGACAGATATCAGAATCACTACCTTGAGTTTGTAGAAAGGCCTGTGTGCTTCTTTCAATCCAGAAATTTTTATGGAGCTATGCCACCCATAAAGGTTCACAGAAAAGAATTTGGATGAAGCGTACTCCAACAAAGTCTTTAATAGAGAGTAGGAAAGATGTTGGCAATTAGAATCCTAAGGTTTGGCCTTCCCTGAGGTACATTAAAGTGTAGAAGTATGCTCAAGAAATACAAGTGCATTCTGACCGTCTCACTCAAGCACTTTTTTAGCAGCATTTGTGCCAATGTATATGTTTTAAAATGTTACACTTAGGCATTCCTGTGGTAGAATGTTGGTTGAAATTCTAATAAACTCCTGTGGCAAACAGAATGTAATGACAGGAGCTGAATAGTGTGATCTATGGACTTCTAGTCACAAATAGAGAAGATTTATTAGCCTAAAAAAGCTTTGCAGCAGTTACACCATCATTCCTATATTTATATCTGTTCTGCTAATCCCAAATAAAGAAAAGCCTGAAAGATGGGTTGTAAAATAGTCTGCCTCATAACGTCAACTGGATTACTATGCCCAAAGTGGTGTAAGAAATATCATCTATACCAGAGGTCCCCAACTCCGGTTCTGGACGACCACAGTGGCTTCAGGTTTTCATTCTAACCTTTTTCTTAATCGGTGACCAGTTTTTGTTGCTAATTAACTCCTTTTCCATTCATTTTAATTGACTTGTTTTAATAGTTTTGTTCCCCTGACTTTCTTCATCGTTCTTCTGAATTGCTTCATTTCTTTCCTTAAATGACACCCAAACAGAAATGAAATGTGAAGCGAGTGAGCCAACAGAAGACCAGCTAAGTCAGGGCCTTAAACTCCAATCAATTTCACTCCAACCAGTTGCTTAATTAGGTACCAAGTCTTGTCACTAATTAAACTCATTCTTAATTCCATGGCCTGTTGCTGCTCTGATTGTGCAATCACATACATTTCTAAAAATTGTTGATTTTCTCTTTTCTAAGAGCATTTTTAAAATGTTTTGTATACCTGACCAGATCAACATTCCTGAAACTTTCATCTTTGTTTATTTACAGATATTGTATGATGGACACAGTTTGCTGGTCATGTTTTGGTTAATTTTGTTTCTCATTATTGACTGCTAATTAAGGAAAAAGAAACAACTGAGGTGTCTGAGTAGGTAGTAGTTCAAGAGCAGGTCAATTAAAATGAATTGAAAAGAAGTTAATTAGCAGCAAAACAGGTCACTGAGTAAGAAAAGGGTTAGAATGAAAACCTGCAGCCACTGTGGTCCTCCAGGACCTGAGTTGGGGACCCCTGATCTATACAACCTAGAATATGAGGAACATTATGGAAAGGTGATTAATGTGAAAATCACCAGACATGACAGTTCTGCTGGAAGAATGACAGACTAAGTCAGGTGGGTGTACCATTTTTTGGGGAGAAGAAGCTTGGAATTTGTGGAGTGGGATTTGTAATCAGGTGCAACCTTAACTGCCATGCCTAATATTCAACAAAATGTTTGATTTCTTTCATTCTGTTATAATATACTGTAAAGGTCTACAGAACTGTGTTTACATGGCATAATGTACTGATTTCAGACCCTCTTATTCTTCAGTTTGAAGCTGTCAATTTTCCTAACTAGTTGATTTTTGTAATGTGGCAGTTTTTCAGAGGGCCATGGAAAAACTTGAAGACAGAGAGAGAGTGTTCAGGTTGCGCACAGACAGCTTCTGGACTTGAAATTCAGTCCAGGTTTCTGGACCAAGTGCTAAACACTGAATTAGTATGCCACCCATATACTGAATTACACAGCAATGACATATAATGCCTACTGAGAATATGCATTTTCTCTTGTTGTAGAAAACAAGTCCATCTGCTTGGTCTCCTTTGAATTATAACAATTTCTACAACTCTGTCACATTCCAAACCCAGGAGAAAATAACATTTATGAAATGACAAAATTCATACAATATTATTTTATTTATTTAATAAATAGAGGTGTGTGAAGACATCAAAAATTTTTCTTTAACATATTTATCTTGAATTTGGCCATTCATCCAATATTTAACCTGTTTAATTCAGGGATATGGGAGGCCAGAACCTATACTGGTAACATTAGTTCAAAACACAAACCAATCCTGGATTAGTGACTTGCCCAGATTTTGCATTAGTATTAATTGTAAAAATGGTTTAGCAATACAGCATCAGAGCATATCTATCTATCTATCTATCTATCTATCTATCTATCTATCTATCTATCTATCTATCTATCTATCTATCTATCTATCTATCTATCTATCTATCTATCTATCTATCTATCTATCTATCTATCTATCTATCTATCTGCCCTTTGTGTTTCATATTTAATTTGATTTTCTCATCAGTTATTTAAAGGATTTCTTGTTCCTTTTCTTCTTTGTCTACTGTATGTCAAATTATCAGATTATGTTTAATCTCTGCTTAATTGTTTCCCCCATTATCCTTCGTAATGATTTGCTCTGTCCTTCCCTGGCCCCTGCATACACGTATTGCCAAATCGATGGAGTCCTACTCTGACTCTGGCCGTTTCATTCTCAACATCTGCACACCAGCAGACAAAAGAGTTTGCTCGGCACAAAGCTTCATGCAGTAGACTCTCCGCTTTTAATGGAATAAATGAGCTGCTCTGAAATGTTAATTTGTCTGGTGTTCTATTTATTTTGTAAAGGCAAAAAAGAAAAGAAATAAATTGAATTTCAAATCCTCTGCTTATGGCAAGGGACCTTTCAGCGACTTAAATGTGTCAATCCACAGGAGGAACAAGACAGGGGCCACCTTTCAAAAACGCAGGTGTGTGTTGCTGTCTGCAGGGACGCGGTGCAGTAACATCACAGGGAGGCCTATTAACAAGACGTACTAATTACTAACTTCTAACAAGTCCTCCAGCTCGCAGACAGACTCACCTTTCATTTCCAATTTAAAGAAGAAGGGATTCCGCACACACACAAAACATGACACACACACGCAAGCGCTTAAAAGATTTGCAGTAATTAGCCAGGTCTTTTACTGGGAGCAATTCAGCCTCCAGTTAGGGAGGCAGTGGATTTTGTTTGTTTTAATTACCCTGCCATAATATTACACACAAGGGCCCAATTAGCTGGTGACTGATGTGTCTGCGTCTCTGCCATAAGAGAAAGACAAGCTGGAAGGGCCTGCAGACACAAGACGTGAGCAGCTTGCTGCGGCCCACACTTGCCTTGCTTGGCCACTTTCTCACAAGCCCACATACTCTCCAGGAATTTGCCATAATGTTGCTTTCTTCTCTCATTTCCTTTAGAGAAGTAGAAAAAGCAAGAAAATAGTAAGGACTCAACATGTACTTGCACCAAGTTATTGATTGGCTTCTATGTCCTCATACATGCAATATGTTTGCTTTATGAGCACACTGCTAACATTCTTGTTGAGGGACCATAGCAAAAGGTGCTCACTCACTCATGCCAAATAGTGCTCTTTTGGTAAACCACATGATATGCACTTCCCAACCATGCAATATGTAATGGAGAGAAAGAATTGTATAATGACAGGGTGGGGAGGATATGTGAGAGTGACATGATTTGAATTTGACACCATGTCCTTTCTAGTTTAAGATATTAACTTCATATGCTGGACTAAAGGCACATTCCACTAATCTTGACTTTCATTGCTCATCAAGTTAGGGGTAGCGACCCCAGGCCCACTGTAATCAATCACCGCTACTGGACACCAGTTCATCTGCTCTTGGAATCTCCCTTTGGATACAAATCTGTAGTCCTCCACTCTCTTGTGGAGCTCAAAAGAAAATACCAGACTGTTGAGCCAAGGAAATGTCCTGCAGCCTAAGAAGTTTCTGTCACTTTTGACTCTGGGGTGGGTCAAATCATTTTTGCCTCTAATGCAGAGTTCCCTTTCAGAAATCACAGTTTACATATATATTGACTATTCAATCAGTAGCTGAATGATTGCAACAGAAGTGAAATATGGGCACCAGAGGCTTAAAAACGAACTGAAAAGAGTAGTCAACGTGATGCAAAATTGGGTACAAATCCTAAAGGCCTGCAAAATCGTTCAAGCAACAAAACTGAAGTCAAAGCTATAGATGATGATTAAGCCAAAGCCTGAAATTATTTATTTGTGATTGCAAAACTGATTTCTTAACTAGAGTTTTTTCTTACTTTTAAATGAAGATTGAATACTTTTTAACTCATGGCTCAATCCTAAATAACCACCTATCATGACATAATATTTCAAACAGCACACAGCACAAACAGTCATAGCAATCAGCACATAAAATGATGAAAATTGTCATGTCAACAATAAAAATAGTTAAGTAACTAAAGTTAAAAAATAACACAAGATGGTAATTATTGAATCCTTACAGCAGAGGAGAACTGTTCCTGCCAGTGTCCACAGTTGCCCAGAGCTGCAGGCGCACCAGCCCTCCTCATACAGCAATAAGACAATTGACCTGCCAGCTGAGCTACAGGAACATTTCCATTGTCCAAGAAGCTGCAGTCTCCATCGACTATGGGGCAGTTGCCTCATTGTATCTTCCACAAATGGGGCACACTTCAGCTCTATTATGCTAATAAATGCACACACATTACTGTTTGTTACTATGTGGTTGTTAGCTTCTTGCCACAATTCACAAGTAGTTATCTCAGATTCTTCAGATCTTTAAGTTGTTGTCAATGATTGTACACCTTTCAGTGGTGTAGTGAGAGCTTAAATGGTTTGACCAGGGGAGGGGGAAACACATGAATGTAGCCAGAAACCCTACTGCCTCACAGTTCTCAGATCCTGGGGTCAAATTCTGCTCTGTCATTGTCTGCGCAGAATCTTCCACTTTGTGCCTGCACTGGCGTTCCTCTTAGCAGCACTGTTTCCTCGCACATCCAAAAAGACATGCTTCTTAGGTTGATTGTCTACTCCAAATGGCCCTGTGGTGGATTTGTTCTGTCCAGGGTTCTTTCCTGCCTTGCACCCAGTGTTGCTAGGTTAGCCACAGGCCCCCAGTGACCTTAAATTGGAGTAGCAGGTTTGAAAATGTTTTGTAATGTTATGAATCATGAAGTGTGGTAGAACCAGAGATAGGTGTGTCTAGATTGACAACATTAGAGAAAATATGTGATAATTTTAGGGTACTCTCTTTCCCCTCCTTGAAAATCTTTAAGGACAAAAGGCATTAGAAGTTAAATTAGATCCTACATTGAGGCTGTTCTAATATATTGATTACTTGCTTGTTTATCAGATCTTATTTTAAGATTGGTTCAGCTCTTAAAAACACTGCCTTAGCTGATGTCACTTTGCATGACTTCTTGTCATGGGGTAATCTTTTTCCATTCTGTCATGGTACGTAAAAAACACAAGACATCAAGTAGATGAGCTTCTCTTTTGTTTGTGAGGTCCAAAGACCCATGTTTCTTATTCCTCATCATATGAATTGTTTTTCCAGATGAGCAAGCCTTCATTGGTTGTTAGCTCTCGTGCACACAGAGCCCACCCCTACGACTAAAGACAAAATCAAAAAGAGTAAGTCATAGACTATTTGGAGTGAGTCACTAGGCTTGTTACATTACGTGACTGGCTTCACGGTAGCATGCAGCCAACTACCTCCGATCACTAAGACTATGTAAACGAGGTCTTCGACTGAAAATTAATGGAAAAGTCATGTAACTTTAGTCAGACACCATCAGCCGTATTATGTCTCAAATCACATGCTGCCTTTTTAACCACAAAGTAACATTTCTCAATCTAGGCTTCTGTCCTGAGAATCACTCCTTCATTCTTAAAGACCATTAAAGATTTACTATCCCACATCAACAGAGATTCCATTCTTACAGTTTTTTTAACAATTGCTTTGGCACTAGTTTCAGAACCTTGATGTCATTTTTCAAAACTCTAGACCCAAAACTCACAATCAATGATGAAAATGCATTTTTTTCAGAATTTTAACACTTTTTCTAATTGCTTGGATACAATAAATATAAACCAAAGATCATCTGTTCATTGACATGAAATCACCAGTTCAAAATAACAGAAGTTCACATCAAACCATTTACCATTTCAAAATGTAATTCACATATTGCATTTATGACAACTGTCTGTTCATTTCATTTCAGTGAAGTAATATCAGTTGATACAACTGCTCTAAATGATAATGCTGTTGCATTCCTCTTAAAGCATAGTTTAATGGAAGATGAGGAACAATATTCCATGCTCAAATCATGAAAGTATCAGGATAATAAGATCCACTGATGCCAATTTGTTGCTGATGATTGATTTCACCTTGAGGTACAAATATGAATGGAATCCACAGCAACATTGTGATATTCTAACATGGAGCAGGCAGGTTGTCAAGCAGAGGGAGAAAAGACACAGTGTTCACAGGAATAGCAGGAGACAGGCACCACATCTGAGAGGTGGTTGTGAGCCTCATCTTGGAGCTTAGGCCTCACCAGAGATGTGGCCATGGGCCGCATTTGAGAGGTGTCGGGGAATGTGGTTGAATACAAGGCCACAGACCAAGAAAGCGGCAGAAACAGCAAAGAGTATTCCATGAGACCATGTTATAAGCATTGGATATGACAATGACTGATGCAGGTAGAATGATTCAACCAAACCTCAGAAGATCAACTCTGGCCTCAATTATCAGAACCTTCCGCAATGAGAGCCAGTAAGTCTTGAGCAAGCACTACAGTGAATATTAAAGCACCATAGGCCACTCTTAGTTGTCAGATGACTGTATAGCATGCCAACATGTAGCACAGAGTAGATTATGCGACTATGTAAATGTGTTCTACAGTATGAAGTTATGTTTCTCCTGTAATTTTTCCTACAGAATTAAGACTAAACCAAATAGCGGAGGCAGAGGCAGATTCCTAACTGACGAACAAGAGTGGGCTGTGGTCAATTTGATCTGGGCCAGAAATTACATTTGCCTTACAGAAATCAGAGAGCACATCCTGGACAATGAAGACATCTTCAACGATATGGAATCCATAAATTTGCCAACCACTGCATGCCTGCTGAAAAGGCACTAAATGCCGCTAAAATAGTCATACTGTGTGCCTTTTGAGAGAAAGGCAGACAGAGTGAAGCAACTGAAGATTGAGTATGTTCTGGTATGTACAGTGTCATGATGCCTGTTTGTGAAAGATTCCCCATCATTGTACTGTAACATGTCCTTTTACATAGAAGGTGATGGGGCCTGGATGTTGATGAAAACCATCATAAATTCATTTTTGTGAATGAGACTGGCCAAGACAAGGAGAAGACGTCAGAATTTCATTGGCCAGTAGGCAACCTTTGAAGTACCCGGACAACATGGGGTCAACATCACCATGTGTGCGGCTATATCAGAAGATAGTGTGGTGGGACTCAGACCTTGTATTGGCTCATACAATGCAGAGTTCCTTGAAGGATTCCTTGATGAGCTAACTGTGGCATGTAAAGCAGTTGGCGTGACCTGTGTTATTGTGTGGAGCAATATCAGGTTCCACCATGCTCAACTGGTGTAAGCATGGTTTCAGGCCCATTCACAACTCACCACCGTGTAGTTTCCCCGTTCTCTCTCTTCTGAAACTAGTGCCAAAGCGATTATAAAAAATGGTACAATCAACTGAAATCATTCACATTCTTTGTCCCTCCTTATTCGAACCTCTAACTTTAGGCTCTGCCCCTTTTAATTGGCCATTATAATTTAATCCAATCGGTTCTCCTTACTGATAAGATCCATTCACTCATATGACCGAAGGAAGTTCAGGTTAGCCCTAACTGGAGTTCACTGTAATTTGCTTGTTCACAAATACCAGGGCAATCTTGTAATTTTGTAAGTGGATTCAGTTAACACAGGGAAGGGAGCAAAAGCTTACTGCTTCCTCCATTTTTTTGTGTTCTCTTTTATTTTTACAGTAGTCTCAAATGACAAAGATACTTTTGAGACATGAACAATAAACTGAAAATACAGAAGCATCAAGTGCATATAGTAATCCAAAGTTATATACAAGTGTATTTTTAGTTTTCCAATAGCTTCACAAAGTTCAGATACATGAGATGAGAGTGTTGCGCCACCGCTCACTTCACTGCCTCTTCACTGCCATCTGAGTGAGGTCCCTATCTTCTCTGGTATAAAAAAGTGCCTGACAGATGGTGCATAGCTACGTCTGGTGATAGCTGGGTTCAGTGGTTTGGTTTAGGTAAAGGGGAGATTCATTATTTCCAAATCCATTCAATTTGCAGAAACTCCACGAAGAACTATTCTTAGCAAACAAGTAAGTCTCCATGAAACAATCCAGCTTGTGACGTGAATGTTGTACAGCTAGTTTATACTTAAATTACATAACATCATTGCATAGAATGTGACAATGTCAAGACTTTTACGTTGTTTTACCCAGTAGTTCTTCTGCCATTGTTCATAACTATACTAACCTGGAAAATTCCTGGGGATTATACTAGAACCAGAGCTGGAAATGCCTTTCCTGGATGCCCTTGTCAGTTTACTAGTAAATTTACTAGTGGCACATGTGAAAGGGGATACTGTATGTGCTCAGGCCCCTAATTGCTTTCTTTTTCTGAATTAGCAAGGTTTTGCACCAAGGTAGCTATTGTCCAAAGGTCTCTTCCCGTTACAAAACCCCTCACTTGTGGCTTTAAAAGATTCAGTAAAATAGGTGTTTCCCTCAGAATGGGCTTAGTTTTATAGATCCATATTGGGGTGGGATTATGAGGGTCTCTCAATATTTGAATAATGCCATGGGCCGGCTTGATTGGTTGTTTTCACATTTTCTTTTTCTTACTTTGTATTATATTATTTTTTATGATGTTGTTGTGCCCTTATCAACGATTTATAGGATGATGTCTATGTGCCTCCATCAAACTGCCATGCTTTAGACAACAGTATATTGCCATTGCGTACACTTTGTCAGTTTTTAAGGATGTACTGAATTAGTGTACAGCTTGCCCTGTACTGATGATTTTCCCTCGTATTCATCCAGGTACTTTTCAGTTCATACCCCACCTCCATGGTCCTGTCACATTTCTGTCCTCATCCAGATTAGGCTCTCCTTATGTTTCTTCCCTATATTTTCTCTGGAACTGCTCATACGGGAGAGCTTGGAATTCTCACATATGACTTTATGAAAATTGTTATATTAGTTAAGACATACAGAGATTTTGTTGCAGCAGTTTGTTGACAAAAAAGCTGAAGTGCCTTGACTCTGCCATGTCACTGGCATTAGACTCTGCTGCAATTACATAACTTTGTTGAATCATCTAATTAAAAGCTTGTGGTAATAGTAAAAAGAAAGAAGGGAAACAAACACGAAAACAAGAATTAATAGGCAGTTCTTTGTTTTTAGCTGTTACTTAGGCTTAAGGGTGTCAGGAAGGCTTCGGTCGCTAATGTTTGTTTGCTATAAGACTTAAAAAATATCTAAAACATGAAGACATGGATGAAAAAAATGAATAAAAGCATAGAGGCAGATTATGCAGAAGTGGGCTTCAGCAGCTAGAGACCAATTAGCAAGGAGCTGCATTTTATTTTGGTTTCCAAGTGAGTGTGAGAGAAAACGAAAGAGACAGCAAGACACAGAAAACAAAGCACCTGGCTCAATCCCTCTTCTACCCCGTGCTCGCCAGAACTCCAATTAGAACTTCTCCACCCCGCTATCAGTATGCCATGCCTGCGACCCGCTCACTTCTTAGCCTGAGGCAATGGAATACGTTATTCTGTGCTTGTCCGGGGGGGCTGTTTGGCTGCGGCTCTGCTGCCCCCTGGATAGCGTGGGATTCCGATGAATAACTTGAAAAAGAAAAGAAAAGGGGGGGGGGCAGCAAACGTTCGACGTTTTAATGATTTTTCTCATGAGGTTTCATTCTCTTTTTTTTAATTTGCAAATTGTGATCAATGCCTGTTAGCATGAATTTACTTCAGATGTTCAAAGAGGGCAATAGAGAGCTCCATCTCTGTCTGTCAGTCTCTCTTACACTTTCAATGGTGCATAAAGATTGACTGCAAGATTTTACTAAAGTTTTTCTTCATTTCAGGTTCATAATGAGCAGAGTCCTTAAATACTGAACAAGTGATGCAAACATGAGACATCAAACCTGCACTTGTTTATCTAGTTATGTCTGTGTATTTTTTTTACCCTATTTTTCCACACTCGTCATGTTGGTGTATGTCAGGGACAAGTCTGTTGTGTGCTTGTCACCTGCTCAGGACTGGTTTTGCAATGATGCACACTCATCTGCTGCTCTGTTTCTCAGGAATAGGACCTGCCACCATGCAATTCACTTGTGAGGAACGAGGCTACTGGGTGCTTAAGCTTGCTTCAACTAATGCTATACAGTTGACCAAGAATTTTTAACTCAATATTTCTTTTTGTCTTTAGAGAGGCCACTAACATCTATGCCATGCCCTGCTGATGAATGTTGAGAATAACGTGATCAATGTTTTTCTTGTACTTGCTTAATTATTTAAACATGATATTTCTGCTAAGTGGAGATCTTTTTTCATGTGGTAATGTTATGACCACTTTTTTTTATGATTTGAAGCAAGGTTGGAAAATCTTTTTTTTTTTTAATTAACACAAATCCATTCAACTTGTCCTTTTTCAGAG
Organism: Erpetoichthys calabaricus; assembly: GCF_900747795.2. Lineage (NCBI taxonomy): Eukaryota > Metazoa > Chordata > Cladistia > Polypteriformes > Polypteridae > Erpetoichthys > Erpetoichthys calabaricus. The sequence goes on along the minus strand of NC_041410.2, from coordinate 71,747,566 downwards.
GGCCCAACTGAAAAACTAGACCTGAAGCTTGTCATGAGAAAGTTACATTTCCAGAGCTGCAAATCAAATTCCACATGAAAATTTCTAAGTTGGAGCTTAGAGACCAGTGGTGAGTGTGACCTGATCAAGACTAGGGAGATGTCTTATATTATGTGAATTTCCCCTTGGGATTAATAAAGTATCTATCTATCTATCTATCTATCTATCTATCTATCTATCTATCTATCTATCTATCTATCTATCTATCTATCTATCTATCTATCTATCTATCTATCTATCTATCTATCTATCTATCTATCTATCTATCTATCTATCTATCTATCTATCTATCTATCTATCTGTACATGGGACAAGTGGGCCATTGTTAGGTACAAGTGGAAATGGTTCAGAGTAGCTCTGCAGTAGTATTTTATTTGATAGTATAATTCAGCAATTTATAGGTATTAAGTGCATTTATGGCTAATTAGAGTTGAACTGCTTACTATCTGCTCTTTTAAATAAAGCCACCATGTCCATGAGTTCCCTCATTGTTGGTAATTTCCCTAAATTAACATCCAAAACCATGTGAAAACTTTGACAGGGTGTCTACTGAGCAACAACAACTGCATTAGTGAAAAGATACTGTGGTGGACAGCTGGGACCCTTGCCCAGCCGGGAGGCCTCGATTATGGAGGACCCCAGGAGAAGACATATCCACAACAATACCTCCCCCGGGATGTGAGAGGACAGCCTCCCTGGATTGCATCAGGGGAATAGTTTTGGAGCTTGGAAGCTCAACCCTATTTAGACCCATGGTCACTCTCTGGGGGCGCCTAGACAGTCCCAGAGCCATGGGCTGCAGCACTTCTGCCATACCTGGAAGTGGTGCCAGAAGAGGATCGGGGAACATGTGGTGTTCTTCCGGGTACCCTTACAGCACTTCCTCCACACTCGGGAGGGCTGCCGGAAGAAGATCAGAGGTGCACTATAAAAGAGACCGCTTCACTCCATTCCGGGAGCAGGAGTAGGGGAGGTGGAGGACAGTTTTGTGTGAAGGAGTGTAGGTGGTAAAGAAGAAAAAAAGAAGAAAGAGAAGAAGAAAAATAAACAGAGCTGTAGTGGTAATTAAGGGCATTGTGTGCTAAAAGAAAATAAAAGGGTGTATTTTGCACTTATGTCTCTGTGCCTGTGTGTGTCTAGGGCTGATTTTTCCACAGTACATCAATATTGAATCTCCACCCTACGTTGTCATCACTGATCTAGAGGGGTCTGTACAAAAACCCATGAGAGTATAGTGATTTCCGCAAAAGAGAGGTAAGGAATCTGTTACTTGTTTTACAATTATTAGGACAACCTGAAATTGTCTATACCATGTTTGAACAACAGCAGAACTCTGGTGTTCTGTAACAACTAAATTTCATGGTCTTATTGGAGTCTCATTCCCAACTCTATCATTGTCTCCTTCGTAGTTTTACCCCAATGTCCTCTTCCAGTTGTAACTTAATTATTTTCAGTTTCATTTCGAGCCATGTGGGGATTTATTTGGTCAATTGTTCTCAGGAGTTGTAGCTAGTAAAGCTGCAGTCACCTGAGAGAAATGAATGGGCTTATACTATAGATGCCTCAGCAAACCACTATCACATTAGTTAAACACATTTTTGTGTTCTTTTGCTCAACTTTTTTCACAAGGTTTAGCATTTTTTTTAATCTTCAGCTTGCATTTTTGGTATCTGAAATTTTTTGATTACTTTAAAGCCCCACCCCCTTGAGTTTAATATATAGAAGACAACAATGAAAGTGACTGACAGAACTAACATCCATCCATTCATTATCCAACCCACTATATCCTATCTACAGGGTCACAGGGGTCTGCTGGAGCCAATCCCAGCCAACACAGGGCGCGAGGGAGGAAACAAACCCCAGGCAGGGCGCCAGCCCACCGCAGCAGAACTAACATACATACCAATAATACTATAATTCAAAATTCTAAACACATTTTAGTAAAATAACAACAGAATGTAACCAGCATGTTAACACAGAAGAACAAAGGAAAGTATTCAACAAAAGAATAACAAAATAAATAGATTAACAAAGAACAGCAGAGACCGTGGACAGATCCCTGATAAAATCACACCAGTTTATCACTTTTGTTTATATTAAACTAGCCGTCCCCCGCGGCTCTGCTTGTGACACAAGTGAAGTGAAACAGGACAGCGAGGAGGGCCCTGTCTGGCTCCCTACTCCTGACATCACGCTTCCCCCTCCCCTCGGTTCGCAGCCTCTGCCTCAGATTAGCGCAAATATATTGCTATTGCAAGCAAACTATGATTCTTAGCATGATGAGAGAAGTCACAAAATGAACCGGAATGTTCAAGCAAATTCTAGGAAAAAGCCTGATCTAAATCTGTTAAGTAGTTCTCTTGTACGCTAGCTAAGTAGATGTAAGATACGCCCGAGGCTGGCGCGTGAGTAAGGAGTGCCTCACCCTCCTCCCCTCGACCCACTGCGTCTCTCTTGGATTCACCCAAATAAATCGGTATCGCAAGCGAACTATTACTTAGCGCAATGAGAGAAGTCGCAAAATCAACTGGAATGTTCAAGCAAATTATAGAAAAAAACCAATCTAAATCCGTTAAGTAGTTCTCTCGTGAAAAGCAGACAGACAGACAGACGTGAATTTTACATATATAGAGATTATTGCTCTGTTTAATCCTTTAATTGTGTTTCAAAGTATTTAGTATTCATTTTATTTAGTACTGGTCTAACCTTTATTTTTAATTCTTTATTTTGTAAAAAATGAATTAATTTGATTAATTATTAATTTGGTAGGGTTTTTGAAAGTTTGACCTTCCCCTTATGGGATATATATATATATATATATATATATATATATATATATATATATATATATATATATACACACAGTAAAAGCCATGATTGCTTAAATATCTGCACATCAAAATGCCAGAATGTTTACAATGTGTCAGTTCAGCTGTCAAATAAAGATAAGATTCGTGAGTTACTATGTCTAAATGAGTCATCCTAAAGCAAAATGAGCCCTACATTTTAACATTTTACTCTTAAAACATTTTGATCACACCTAATATCTTATACATGAGCTTGATCTTTAGTGAATGTCTGAGCAGAGATCAGTATTCTAAAATAGTTAAGTAACTGTGAGGGCTAAATAAATGAGTGATTCTGTACTAAAGAATATCAAGGAAACCCTACATTATAAAATAGGTAGGGGCCAGTACGTTAGAAGATGTACTGGACATGTATGCTAGAATTAGAGGTCAATACATTGGAAGATGTCAATGATGCAGAATGTTAGGATAACTAAGAACCTGCATATTTACAATTCATAAGTGATCCTGTATTTTAGGATATCTAATATAATTTGTGATGTAGGTGACCCCATATATTAGAATGTGTAATGGCCAGCAAATTATAAAATGTAGGTGACCCTGTAAGCTAGAATAAGCAAAGTCCAGCACTTCACGTGCTGTAAATAAACATGTGCTGCAATAACTAGTGGCCAGCATGTTAAATCTTGAAGATGATCAGTACATTCTAATTGTTCGGTGCAGGAAATGCTATGTTTTATATACATTTGGATAACTTGAGCAGATGTGTTATAACTTGCAGTTGATTATGTGTACCAGCATTACAGTGAGGGACAAGATTGACAAACCAAAAAACCTTTGTTTTATACAGCAACTTTTAATAATGAGCAGTACTGAAAGGACTTGTAAATTAAGAGATTTTAATACCAAGTTACATACAGTATGCAGTTAGAGTAGATTGAGTGACTTACTTATAGGTTGTTCAGGGTTACAAAGTGAGACAGAGAATCTGAATGAATTAGCAGTCTTGTCGTTTACAGTCCAATGTCTTGGTCACTGGGCCCCACTGAACAGTTGTGTTGTGTGCTAATGAAGGACTTGAATAAAGAAAAGCATGGTTTGGGACGGAATCTCCGAATTAATAGGGTTCAGTATGTTAGAATGAATGATGGGCTATGCCCACTACTATAATTGAAGGGTCAATGTATTTGTCTTCCATTAATGTATCACGGGGATCCAGCGCCTATGCCAGCTGAAATGAATGGATGGATTAGTGGAAATCCATTTCAGCTCATTAACACATCCATCTATTCACCAATTTTTAAACAAATGTCTTCCGTTAGAAGGTTGTGGGGTGTCAGCCTCAGGTTAAAGGGAGAAACCAATCATAGAGGGGACATTAGAATATTTCAGTGCACACTAACCATTTCAGTCTAAACATGCATATCATTAGAATTTAGAAGGAATCAAAAATAACTGGTGTAATCCTGAACTTGTTCAGAATGTGCAAACTCCACACAGACATCAACTAGACTGAGAATGCACATTTTGAAGCACTTCTGTGTTACATAATAGTGGTACATTTATTACAGTAATTAGCAAGAAAAGTGTTACTTGTAGTGGCGGAGTTGTTTGTTCTGCTTCTTCACATCTCCTTGGGATCTTCAGCTCAGTCCTGCTTTGTGAAATTTGTGTGTTATCCCTGTGTCCATTTTCTACAGATATAAACACAAACCAAAGTGTAACATGTACTGTAATTTAGATGTTGGGACTCTGAAATGGCCCAGTGTGGATGAATGGGAGCATGTCTGGCCATCAGTGTCTAACCTGCCTTTGAGTAATATGCGAAAAAAACTTGTGAGCAAAGAAACCATTGCAGGAAGTACAGTATGCATGAAGTTAACCTATACATGTGTGCATTTTCTAGTGGGCTGGTGCTTTGCTCCTGCCATATGGCCAATGCTGCCAGAACAGGCTCTATCTCAGTATGACCCTGAATTAGACTGCTTGGGGTACAGTAAATTGTTCTAGCATTTAATGTTTTTGGACTGTGGTGGAAAAATTGATATGTCAACAGGAAATCCGTGCAAAGTTGTACAGAACATTCCCAGCGGGAATTTAGATATTAAATCATATTTGAGTTAATTTATGCATTTATTGCAAAATCAAAAGCTGAGTGCTCCAGTGTGGGAAATTGGCAGTGAAAGTGTTCAGAAATGCCATGACAGTGTTAAAGTTTGCTGTATTGAAGAGACCGTGATCTTCAGAGATTTTCACTGAATATATTTGTGATTTCAAAATGAAGGCTGAGTGATGAAATTACTTTTTTTATAAAGTGTAGATTTTTTTTTTTTATAAAGAACAAGTGATTAGTCTGCAAAAACGGAAATTCTGTTTATCTAGCAAAGCTGCCAGGCCTTCACACTGGCACTCTCAGTGTAGTTATAAGTGTGAAAGTAGAGTGGATGCAGAGCAGGGGTCTCACGCATGCATGAGGGTGCCACAACATTCCAAATGTTCCTCCTTCTTGTCAAAGTGCTAAAGGCAGCTCTCAGGTCTCTCAAGTAGAAGGCACCTAAACCTTTTCCAGCTGGCTCTAATCCCTCTCATCTGCACTACCCCACTGACTCACTAACCTCATGTCAGTAAGAAGAGATGTTTCCACATCCACAGCCTTCATGCATACTCCCACCATGATGCTGCATTAACTCAGTAATTCAACTCGACCTGTTTCCTGCCCTTCCTTTTGTTTGATTGCATTCCCACCTGCTCCAGAGGCACTTGGAATGTACTGCCTCGTTAATTTAATTTGCCTTTCTTGAATGTTCTCCCACAGGCAACTGTTTTCTGTTTTTCTTTTGTTTGTTTGTGTGTGTATGGGCTTTACTTCTGCTAGAGGGATGACCCATTGGAGACATCTGGAAACAGTAATGAAGTTAATCTGACCCAACCTGATTTTTTCATCACACTCTTCTTTCATGTGCATACCTAACAGCTTTACTAATAAAGTCAACCCTTTATTTTACTAAAGAAGTGTGACAGTCCCTTTAATTTACACTGAGGGACCATCTTACTAGTTAAATCTACCTATTAGCATGATCATGGAATAAACACAGTATAACACAGGATTGCTGGCAATGCTGAACCCATTGTGTCCCATAGCTACAAACTACATTATGATAAATCTGTACACCATATAGCTCATTCCATCTCACACCATAGATAATCGATTAGATTGAGATATTGTGATTTATGAGGCCAAAGCATCAAATCAAATTCACTGCCATTCCTCAGCTTTCTTTTCCTTTTGTCTTGGCTGCTAAAAAAGCACTTCATTGATGCGCATGCAGCTGTCATAAAGTGGCACTTCCAACAGGTAACAATGTCCATCTATATGGTGTCATTGCTCAGTTATTTCAGTGGATCCAATCTGTGACATTTCACCCACTCATCTATTGAAGCACAATGGATCCATGAAATGCGTCCACGTGATATTTAGTTTTTTTGTGTTTTTTTTAATACATTTGCTCAAATTCCTAAAATCCTGTTTAAACTTTGTCATTTAGGGATATTGACTGCTGTTTGAGAGGGGATATACACTCACTGACCACTTTATTAAGTAGACCTGTCCAAATTCTTGCTAACACAGATATATAATCAGCCAATCACATGGCAGCCACTCAATGCATTTTGGCTTGTAGACATTGTCAAGACAACTTGCTGAATTTCAAAACGATCTTCCGAATAAGGAAGAAAGGTGACTTAAGTGATTTTGAACATGGCATACTTGTTGGTGCCAGACAGGCTGGTCTGAGTATTTCAGAAACTGCTGGGGATCTACTGGGATTTTCATGCACGACTATCTCTAGGGTCTACAAAAAAGAGGAAATACCCAGTGAGTGGCAGATCTCTGGGAGAGAATGATTTGTTGATGCCAGAGGTCAGAGGAGAATGACCAGACTGGCTGAAACTAATTTAAAGTAACTCGAATAGCCATTCGTTACAACCGAGGTATGCAGAAGAGCATCTCTGAACGCACAACCCGTCATACCTTGAAGCAGATGGGGTACAGCAGTAGGGGACCACACTGGGTGCCACCCTTGTCAGCTGAGAACATGCAGCTGAGGCTACAATTCACAGAAGCTGGTGGTGGGGGTGTGATGGTATGGGGGATATTTTCTTGCCACACTTTGGGCCCCTTAGTATGAATTAAGCATCTTTTAAATGCCACAGCCTTCCTGAGTATTGTTGCTGACCATATCCATCCCTTTATGACCACATTGTACTCATAGTCTGATTGTAACTTCCAGCAGATTAACTCCCAATTTCACAAAGCTCAAATCATCTCAAACTGGTTTCTTGAACATGACAAAGATTCACTGTTCTCAAATGCTCTCCATAGTCACCAGATTTCAATCCAACAGAGCATGTTTTGGATGTAGTGGAATGGGAGACTCACATCATGGGTGTGCAGCCGACAAATCTGCAGCAACTGCGTGATGCTATCATGTCATTATGGAACAAAATTCCTGAGGAAAGTTTCTAGCGCCTTCTTGAATCTGTGCCACGAACAATTACAGCAGTTCTGAAGGCAAAAGGAGGTGTAACCCAGTACTAGCAAGGTGTACCTAATAAAGTGGCTGGTGAGTGTATATGCAGAATATGCTGCATATAGGAAGAGATGAGGAGAGAAAATGAAGTTAGAAGGAGGGTGTTGAGAGAGAAAGAAATTAAGACCTGTTCTAATACAAAGTGTTACAAAATATTACAAAATCAAGGGTGCTTATTTATATATATATATATTTTTTTGTTTTTAAACACATGTATTGAAGAGTACCAATATTGAGAGTACTAGAATTGCTTTGGTTTTTAGCTGTCATATGCCATCCATGAAAGGGCCAAACCATGTATTCTGATATTCCTCTTTTTGTAATAGGCAGTTGGCTGGATGATTGTTATTCTGCACACATTTTGTCAGTCTTCATTTAGTCAGTTTCTGGTCACAGGACCACTATATGCTGATTTTGAGTAATGGCCCAATCTTAGTACACAGGAGAAATTGTTGACCATTAAAATCCATTCATTAATTCTGTTCCTGACAATTTCTGATACCGACTAGCAAAGTGCTTTTGTAGCTCCTTAAATCTTTAGTGTAACCCATTTTAACGCCTAAGTGCAGACGAGCACAATCTGTCTGCTCATGCTGGATTTACAATAAGACTTTCTGTACACTCTGTGCATGTGAGGGGTCATGTGACTGAGTCACTGAATGTTGCATTACATGTGAAGGACAAGTGGGCCTACTTAAGTACCAGTTTGGAATTCCAGCTCATACTGTAACTCATCTAGAAAGAGAAAGAAAGACTTGGTGTGGAGGTGAAAAATGTTGTGCTGAGAAAAAAACAAATTATGGTGGTTTGGGCATGTGGAAAGAATCTAAGAATTGTTTTTTGTGTATGAATCTGTAAGACAGTCTATATTTAATAATTGCACAGAATGATGTGCTGTCAAAGTCCTTTCTAGAACCACAAAAACAGGCTTCGTTAAAATATAAGCAAACAGAAAATAGTTGAGCAAGTGAAGTAGGTATCCATCCATCCATCCATTTTCCAACCTGCTGAATCCGAACACTGGGGTCTGCTGGAGCCAATCCCAGCCAACACAGAGCACAAGGCAGGAACCAATCCCGGGCAGGGTGCCAACCCACCGCAGGACACACACAAACACACCCACACACCAAGCACACACTAGGGCCAATTTAGAATCGCCAATCCACCTAACCTGCATGTCTTTGGACTGTGGGAGGAAACCGGAGCGCCCGGAGGAAACCCACGCAGACACGGGGAGAACATGCAAACTCCACGCAGGGAGGACCCGGGAAGTGAACCCAGGTCCCCAGGTCTCCCAACTGCGAGGCAGCAGCGCTACCCACTGCGCCACCGTGCCGCCGTGAAGTAGGCAGTATTTCTTAAATCAATAATTTATGGAATTTCTCCAATTAAAGTGAATTTAAATGACTCATCAGACAGAAGTTCTGCACTAAGACATGAAATCACATGGATGATAAAAATAAATTCGAAAAAATTAATTGTGGTATTATCTCCATTCACCCAATCTTTCATTCCTAGTCATTCCATGACCTGGTTAAGGAGGACTCAAAACACTCTTGACATGTACAAGGCAGGAAAATTCCTTTTTGGGACACCAGTCCATCACAGGGCACTCTCATCTATGCATCCACATTTGCTCCAGGCCAATATTTAGCCATCAGTTGTCAGTTTATTCATTATTTAACTTGCATATTCAGATTTTGGGAAGTGGAAAATATGGGCTTAAACTGTGTCAGCTATCATGTGTTTAAAAAATCGAGCCTTCTGCCTGCCAGACCAATGCCACTATTATAAGAATAAAGTGACCTCATGAGTGACTTAGTTAGACTTCCATATAAAGTCAACAATCTTTTGTAAGGTTGCTGCCCCCTTGTGGCCTTAAACAGCAATACAATATAGGTAAGCACTATTTGAGAGGAAATAAAGCAGGTTCAGGTTTCACAAGAAATTCAAAATCATTCTGCCAACACAGAACAATACATGATAACATGGCATCTTCTCCAGGATTTAGCTTTGTTTTATACCAGTGACTTACAATACAGTGTATGACTCACCCTGGATTAAAGTGGATGCGTCTTCCTTATAATTACTACCAGCAAGAATGGGTCAGTTCAGTTCTCTTTTGTGTTCAATTCCCAATGCTTTTTTGAAGATGAGGCTGGTATTCATTAATAAAATGATAAGGATGCTGCTCAGTTGCTGTTTTATTGTTTTTGATCGAATCATCCTTCTGACTCCCTTTTTCAACCTCCCTTTGCTCAGCATCAAGTAGTGACCCAGAGTCTGGCATCCGGCATTCAAGTTTTGAAGTTCTTGATGGGGTCGGCTCGGTCCAGTCTTTTTAAGATTTATGTATAACTCAATTAAAATCTCCCCTTAGCCATTGTCTTCTGTCGAGATTAAAAGATTAAGTGTCTTTTCTTTCTTTTTCTTTTTAATTCTCATGTCTTGAGATAAAACTGATCTTGGAGTGAAATGTACTATTTTTTTTTTGTAAATCCCTTGTAGGAAATAGAAACTTTTTCCCTCATGGCTTAATAGAATGGCTTGGAATCAGAAAGATATCAGAGAATCTTAAGAGATGTGGCATACCAACAGTTGTAGAAGGTTCCAAATCTTCTTGTTCAGCTTTGTTATATGGTTCTCAGAAAATACTGGAGTTGACGTTCTTAGGAAAATGTCTTTCTGTATATTTAAAAATAAACAAGAAATTCACTTCCTAGGAACATTGCAAAGATTGGCACACTTCCTAAACTTTAAGTTGGGAAAATCATCAGTATTACACAACTGAAATAATAATGAACTTGAGGTCAAGCATGACCTCAAATATGATATTTTACCTAGGAAGAAGTAAAAACTAAGTGATGCAGGGATAGTCATTTTTATTTTTGTAATGTTCAAAGGCACCCAGTGTTTCCTGGTATCCTCCATCCCTGACTCAAAGGTAGATCCTGAATAGATCACTTGACCTGCTTTTACTTTAGCTGTCAAGAAATAGTTACAAACACCAGAAATGTGCATCTGTACTTTAAAGTGCCTTGGGCTGCTATTTGTTCTGATTGGACACAATATAAAGTAACTTTTATTGCAGACTTCATTTTTGTATGGTTCACTGTGAAAATTGGTATATTTAATAAAGGCTGAGTGATAGGTGCTATGTAAGTACGGCATTTATGATTGCCAGCTTGTAAGAGTTCCAGTGCCAGTGGCGTAATAGCTTTTTAATTTAATATCACTACACCATAATCACTGAACTTTCACCATCCGATATCTGCCCCTATTAACTAGAGCAGAGCTTTTCAGATTGGGTGTCTGACATCTCGGGTGTTGCAACGTAATTTGAGAGGTATCATGCAGGTAATGCTCAATTTTGTTTTAAATTTTCAATTTCAGTTTTGACTTTCAATATAGAATAAATGAGTCTGCAGTAGGGTTGTAAAATTAGACAAAAATTCTGGGAGCTGTGTATACATTGTTCTATATGTGATTTTTTATGTTGCTCCTTATTTATTTATGTATGTATGTATTTGTTTATTTTTGCAAGCCGTGCATCTGTAAAGCATGACATTTTTATAACTTTCACACAACTGCTCACAATAAGATGGTGGTAACTGCAACCACTGACAGTTGAAAACTCAACCCTTGAAAAGAAATGGAATTCTCTGAGCACACAAAATGACGTGATCAAAGAGAAAGCACAGTTTATAAACAAAGAACACAGACAAAATCACTTACGATTGCTCAAAAACATTAGAGATTAGTCAAAAAAACAAAAGCCTAGCCAGTAGATAACACATTATGTGTTTGGATCCGACCCGACTACATTCATCACAACATACAGTACGATGCCAGTTGAGTGCTGTGAGCAGGAGGCAGTAGCCAAAGCTTAACATACACAAACTCATAAACGATGACCTCAGAATCCTTTTTTACCCAATTATAATTATAATGTAATACAGATGACCTTAATATTTATTGTTATGTCAATCCAGCAGCCATGAAAGATGAAAAATGCATATTAACCACATGTTGGCTGAGGTAGCTAAATAAACATTGTTGACTTTGCAAAAGCTCTTTAAAACTGTGACTTTAAAGCTGATGTTATAACAAGATGAAAATAAAAAATATACAATATATTGCAAAAGGTGTACAAGTGCCTCACATTTGAACAAAATCAAAACAATCTGTGAAACTCATCAGTCATAATATGAGTCACTAACTGCAGAAAATTATTCATTAAAAATTAGTAGTTGTAACCATCGTTTCTGTTTCTCTACTCCCCTTCTAAAATCTATCTACATTTGTAAAGTTTAAAAAGCACTGGATGATTGAATCATAATACATCTTTAAACATGTCGTGTTAAAAATAGCAATGCAAGTATCAGGGCATGATATATGCAGTATACTGAAGCACGCACAAATACAGTACATGCTGTCTCCTTCACCTGCTCTAGCAGTCCACAGTCCCAACATAGTACATATTGCCATAAGTGATCCAATATAACGGAAAAGTAACCCTCACATTCCAGGCCAACATCCTGGATCCCCAGTAGAGCTAATGATAAACTTAACAATAAACTCTGTCCTCATTATCACAGGTACTCCTTGTACAAAGATCACGTTCTTCCCACAGACAGCAATCTTGATAGTCAAACCTGAAGTGCCGAGATACTGTATCAGGAATGGGGACATCCATCAGTTTGTGATTAAGGGTCCCCCTCTAATTGCTTCAGGTTTTATACAGGCAATGTGTCCTGATTTCAGTTCAGCAACAGATCTTATTTCCCTTAACTGCTCACAGCACTGGCTCATTATGTTATTCACTACTTACCAAGGTGGCAAACTGCCACAAGTGCACATCATCATCGTCGGTTCATATGTTGCACTCGAGGACTTTTCCATGTGGAGATTGAATACTTTCTGATGTTTTCATTAATGCTTACTTATCCAGTCTAAAGACAGGCTGTTAGGTTGACTTACAACAATAAATATGCACTTTGTGGGCACCTCTGCCCTGTGATAGACTTCCATTGTGCAGGCAACACTAAGAAAGACAGTGAAAACCTTTTCTTTATAGTGATATTCATTCCTGGTTTATGTCTTGCTTACCATCTACTAGAAAGTCTCCATGACTGGAAAGTGCAAAGTGGTTTTGAATGTAGATTGTTAATTCTATTAAATGATTTACAAATGTCTGACTGCTGGCTAATCTGGATCCTTAACATAATTCCATTAGATTTTGGACATCAGTGAATGCAACAAAGCTTTCATTTCATGACCTTAATTGCTAGAGTTTGTTTCTTTTACTGTTCCATTTCAGTTGTTTGCAACATTTTGAAATGCCAGCGCACTAAAATCATATTACATGAGTGTCACTCTTCACAAGTGAGAGTTGTGAGTGTCTGGAAGGTGTTGCTACCTGCCTGTTCACAATGGACTACACTCAGGAAGTGTAGTGATGCCATCATAGGGAGGAAGATCTGCAGCTTTCAGAATTCTTCCTGTCCAGTGGGATCAAAACATCTGTCCAGTGCTGCCAGTTTAAATACTCCTGAGTCTGAAGTAAATCAATAAAAACCCTGTTCTAAACCATTTTTACTTCTGAATATTAAAACAAAAAATTGGCATAGTGTGATGGCTTTTGAAATGTGTTGAATTTCCACTGACAGGCATTTAGTGTCCTTTGAAAGGCACTGCATTGTAAATCGATCACTCCCATTTCTGCCTCACTCCCATGTCGATTCATTTTGTTAAGTACAACTTGATGCTTTTTTAATCAAACTGGCCAATGTGCCCATCACTCGTCATGCTCATTGATGAACCAAGTGGATCAGCCACACAATGATCTGACCTTTCTTTTAATTATTATTTTAATGTGGTTAGAAATGGGCCCACAGTGTATGCCATTAATATGGAACAAATATAAAAATGAAACATAAATCTAATATTTTTAATAAATTATCAAAAAATCCTTGACTTGTGACTCATTGATTAGGAGGCTAGCAGGCAGCTGCCATTCTGTTAGTTGGTAGAGGTTGGCTCACTGAAGACACGGTAGCTTTACGACTTATTTACTAAGACTAGGAAGAAGAAGAAGGGACCAGAAAGAATGAGATGGGCAAGCTGTATGAGGTTTTTGATTACAAGCAAAAACTCTAAAGGAGGACATTCTTGAACATTGATTACATGAAGCACAAGAGACACATACAGTACTTACTTACCCACAGAGTAGATATGAAGGATTACTGCAGTGCTAATTATTTGTGCTGCCTTTTATACTGTTACTTTAGTTTATATTTGTGTGACACTGTTTTAGGTAATGCAAAGTGCCTTTTTCTTTCTGCTGTTTTTATATTTGCTTTGAGTGCAGCCTTAGCTTTAGACCAAAATTGAAAGTGGGGACTTTTGAAATACTGGTGGGTTGACATGAAGTAACAAAGGTCCAAAAATCCAACAAGTAACATCACACCGACCAGCATAGGTGGACAGGCTTGACAAGATATTTGGAAGGGTTAGCCCAGCTAAATTACCCCCTGGAAATATTCTGGATAGCATATACAGTAGTCTTGTCATTTATGTGACAACAAAGGTGGCAAACCAATCAGGTGATGTGGCATTGCTGGACACCCATTGAGGTGTTCTTGGACTGGCACAAGTTCGAAATACTGAGCAACAACCAGCTCAACAATGAAATGTTTTGCTTGGCTCCAGGAATCTTTGAAAAAATGGAAATGGAAAAGAAAACGAGACCTACTAGTAGTTAAACATTATTTAGAGATGACCTTATTCCAATGCTGTACACCCACTGTGCAGTAAACAGTACTCCCCACACTGTATACCTCTCATAACAAGCACATGGTTTTGAAAAGCTTTGGCTATATGCTTACCACCCGCCATGCTTCTTTAATCCAACATGTGAACAATACCCTTCCAACCATCTATTCATATTTATATATCTGTATATGTTTTTAAACTTTTCTTTACTAATTTAATGTCAAGAAAAAAACATTGAAAACAATCAACAAATGACTTCATAGGTAAACTGGAAAAAAAATATGAGAAAGATAAAAAAAGAGACAAAACCTAACAAAATAGAATTCATATATTTTCTAACATGCCCAGCCTGTTCAGTTCCTATCCTAGCAGCCCAGGAGGATGAGTGGGAACCAACCTAGGATAAGGTGCCAGGGCGTCATAAGGCACACTGAAAAACCAATTAGCCTCAAACCTGCATCTTTTGGTAGTGGAAGGAAAATCAGAACACTTGCACATAGACAGGACATACCGTTTTCCGGGGATTAGAACCTAGGACTGTGAGGTAGCAGCGCAAATTTTATAAAAGGAACTGTGGTTTGATGGATTAGTAGTAGTAGTAGTAGTTTTTAATTTGTCATTTCGACCCTATACAGTTAGCACAACACACAGTGAAATGAAAACAACTTTTCTCCGGGACCACGGTGCTTCACAGAACACACGACTACAGAAAACTATACGTTTTAACATAAAGTGCTTGTGTGTAAGCTTGTGCAAACACTGCAGAACAGTGCAAAGACAGGCAGTGGGACAAAATGAAGACAGTGTGGTGCCAGCCAGTACACATTTATGATATCTAAAGGTACAAAAATTACCAGGTTGTGCCAAAATGTGACAATATCTTAACACAAGGAACAGACGTAAACATGACACTAGAAGTAGGAAGAAAGTAACAGTATGATAATAAATATAATAATAAAAATAAAGACATGGTCCAATCGAGTGGGCAGGTGTGTATGTGTTATCAGTCTAGTCCCTGAGTGTTTACGAGTCTTATGGCTTGAGGGAAGAAACTATTACACATTCTGGTAGTAAAGGCCCAAATGCTTCGGTATCTTTTTCCAGATGGCAGGAGAGTGAATAGTTTATGTGAGGGGTACTGTGATATAGCGGGTCCACAGCTCCCATTAAAAAGGCCAGTTTTAATAAATAATCACCATACTCGCGGCTTAGCGAGGGGGCGTGGTGGTGTGTGGACGAAGCAGTTCCTGAGGAGTTTGTGGTGTGGGCGTTTCTCACCTAAGTGCACAGGTGAGAGGCAGTCCACATCCGTAATTGTTCCCAGGAGCTGCTGATTGTCACGACTACCACATTCCCTTCATAAATAGAAGCACGAGTCGGCTAAAGGGGGAGAGGAAAGGAAAGAGAATGAACGGAGGTTGCAGGAAGAAAGTAGAAAGCAGTGGAGAGAGAGAGCGCGCGTGCGAGCGAGTGCAGGCTCGCGTGCAGCTGAACAGGGAGCCTGGGTATTGGGCCGATACCCGTGGAGTAGTTGTAGTGGTCGCTCCCACTGAGTTTATAGCGAAGAGCGGGAGTGACCGGAAAGTGGATGACTCTCTGCATAAGGCCGCGGCGGCAGCGGGAGTCGGGACTTGGGGTGTGTATTCCCCAGCGTGGGCGCCCTGGTCGCTGTGGAACCCAAGTCGCTGTCTGGAGGAGCCTACCATAGCCAGGGGTCGGTGAGGCGATCCAATCAGCTGAAGCAGGCAGAGAGAAGGTCAGCTGCATGTAGGGCGACTCCCCTGTTGAGAAGCCCAGACGGGAGAAGCAGGGGAGCTGCCAGGTAAAAAGAAGACACCGGGCTTTGTGTTTTGGTTTGAAAAGATTGCTTCCTGCATTATTTTAACCTCGTTGTTTTAAAGATTTTTTCTAATGGATTTTTAACCTCCACTTTTCACTTTTGTTTTATGGATTATTTATTTAATGAAGACTTTTTAGAAGGCACTGCATTTTATTTAATTTGAACGTTGTTTTTGATTTTTGTTTTAATAAAAACACTTTGCACTTTTGTACACCATCCCCTTGCTCCATTGTTGTGCCTCACTGCAAGCTCATCAGTGACATTACCGACGGTGTTGGGTTCAAGGGCTCCCGGACAGAAGATGGAAACATACAGCGAACCCGCATCATCACAGGTACATCTGGTCATCCACAATGCTGGTGATTTTGTGGATGCAGCGTGTGGTGTACATGTCCATGATGGAGGGAAGAGAGATTCCGATCTTCTCAACTGTCCTCACTATCCTCTTCAGGCTGATGTATTAATTTCACATTTTGTTTTCTTATAGCTGGTGGTGAAGTCATCTCTACTCAGATGGTGTGGGTTTGTGAGAAATTCTAACAATCCATTTAGTTTCATTGCCTGCCTTAAATGAGACTGGCAAAGCAAACTTTGTACATTTTTTGTACAACAGCTGCTATTGTAGCCAGTCATGTATGTGTGTGTGTGTGTCAGACAGAATGAGCACCACTTCAGCTTTCAGCACCACAAGCCTGTTGTGGCTGATGGTGTGACATACTTTGAAATGTTTGCAGCACGTCAAAAGATCAGTGTTGTTTCAATGCCATGGTCTTGAATTTGGTCTTCAGCATCATGTTGTAGTTGTTGTATAAGGAACAAACATCTGCATACGTCAAAATATGGGACCGCTTTGAATCTTTGAGAATGACTTCCTCAGGCATGAATTAGGTGACTCCTTAGACAAAACAGTCGCACTCCACATTCCATACATCTCCTTAAAGCGAAAGGCCCCACAGGCCTTTTTCTTGGCCACACTTACTGCAGCTATCACCCTAGTGCTTCACTAGCTTCTTGATTATCTGTCAACATTTCATTATAAAATGGACACTGGCTTCTTTTAGATTGTTGGTGCCACAGGCTGAAAGACTCAAACTAGGCAGCTGTCTAAATTGCCTATGACATATGTTGGTTCCACATTTGTGTGCCTTAGTCATGGAGATGTGCCTTATTTATTCATCCATACCATCTTTTCATTCAGCAGGTTCTACCTGTTGCTGTTGGGCTGTGGGGTATTGAACAAACTTTAATAGATTTGGCGATTTACTACTGATGAGATCATTGATTTTAGGCATTGTGCTCCAGTCATGTTAGTCCTGGTGGTGTCTCTATATTAAAAACACAATATGTGGAATGTAAAATATGTGATAGTGAGGAGCAAAGAGACTGAAAAGAGACAGAGAGAGTTGCAGATGCAGTCAGAAGTCAGAAGCCCACTTGCTCAGCTGAACAGAGAGAGTTTCCTTTAGCTCAATTGGGTAAGCTGGTGCTTTCTGACTCCAAGGCCCAGGGTCTGAGGATGTAAAATGAAGAGGGGCAGGGCACTAAGTGATTTCTACCCCATAATCTACCATAAAATAATGACATTTCTGTTTTGTTTGGTGCATTGATCATCCCACTTAAAGACAGGGTACTGCTGAACACTCACTGTTTGTCCATTCTTCAGCATATGTTATGATCCCCATGTTTACAAGATTGGTGATGAAGTGAAACCCATCTAATCAGCACTGAACATAGTGCAGATGTTATTATGGGATGTGATAGATACTCTATTGCTGGGAACACTTCTATGCATGTCCACAATAATTCATTCCAAAAGAATTTAGATTTGATGATTAACCTAAGACATTTTTTCTTGGGATTTGAGAGGAAATTTGAATACTCCAAGAAAATCCACATGGAAATGAGAAGAACACACAGACTTCAAACTAACTCTTATGAGGAAGAGAAAGAAATATGTCATTGTAGCCCTTCAATGAGTGGATTTCTTTCTTAGATTAAAGTACTAAACCTTTTGTGCTCGGTTTCCTTGACATTAGTAAGCCATGGAACTCTGTGGTGCCGTCTCCCCATGACAATTCTAAACCCTGTTAGGGTTCTTTTCTAACAGACTAAGATAATTAAACCCGACCACATCTCAGCCTTAGCCCACATACATAACTAGCATACAAGTGCCACCTGTATTTCCTATTGGCCATTTTTCAGTATAATTTGAGTTATAATGGAGTCTTCCCATTCAAGAGGCAGACATTCTTTCGTATTAACTGGCTCGAATCCAATGGGCCTTAAAGAATGGTTATGCAGAAACAGAGACGCAAAGGAGCAGCGAGGCTTGGTAGAGGTCATGTTTGAAGAACATCGAAGGAGACACACTGCATTATTTCAATACCTGACCTTCAGGGCACTGTCAAGCTGCACATAAACAAGCACTAAACACCAAAATAATAGAATCAAGATATTCACGCTGGTCATGAAGCATATTATCTCTGCGGCCTTGATCCTGCAGATCAGTGTAGCACTGCCTGCAGCCAGGCAGACAGGACCCCTGCCTCTCAAAAGGGAAAGCAGGTCAAGAAGTTGCTCAAGCCAAAGGCGGGGGGAAGCTTGTTATAGAGTGACACTGACAGGCAAGTGTTGTGTAAAGCTGATCACTAGCAATGAGGAATCAAATCTTTAGGTGCAGGAGATGAGCCATTGTGTCAGCAGGCTACAGGCCTGAGAGGCCCATTTGTGAGGCAGACGGCAGACCTCTGCCAGGCTTAATGCAGCTGAAGTAGTAAAAATAAACAGCGATTGCTGACATCCTATTTTATCTTTTTTTTTTTCTAACTATGTACACTTGCTAATTTGTGTTGTGATTAATTAAAAGGGATCCACGGCAAAAGAGGGAGCCTGTGAAAATGTGAATGTTGAGGCATTGCAGGCAGCGGCGCCGAGTTATTGATACTGTTCATTAGACTTAATTGTTATTTATGTAAATTGCAGATAGAATTAGAAATGGCATTAACAATTTGGCGCCACAGCTGTAAAAAGCACTTGTGTCCTATTTCAGCTTGACGGCCCCGCTCCAGCTTACTTAACTGAGTGTTCTCGGAAATTTGGGCCATCCGTGCTTCTTCTTTTACACTCCTGGACCACAAATTCTTCTTGGTATTTTCAATAGTGTTAAGTGTTTGGGGTGACATTAAGGTGTAGTAGCTAGCACTACAGTAACCCGGGCACAGATATACAGTGGGTACGGAAAGTATTCAGACCCCCTTCAATTTTTCACTCTTTTTTATATAGCAGCCATTTGCTAAAATCATTTAAATAAATTTTTTCCCTCATTGATGTACACACAGCACCCCATATTGACAGACAAAAAAAAGAATTTTTGAAATTGTTGCAGATTTATTAAAAAAGAAAAACTGAACTATCACATGGTCCTAAGTATTCAGACCCTTTGCTCAGTATTTAGTAGAAGCACGCTTTTGAGCTAATACAGTCATGAGTCTTCTTGGGAAAGATGCAACAAGTTTTTCACACCTGGATTTGGGGATCCTCTGCCATTCCTCCTTGCAGATCCTCTCCAGTTCTGTCAGGTTGGATGGTAAACGTTGGTGGACAGCCATTTTTAGGTCTCTCCAGCGATGCTCAATTGGGTTTAAGTCAGGGCTCTGGCTGGGCCATTCAAGAACAGTCACAGAGTTGTTGTGAATCCACTCCTTCGTTATTTTAGCTGTGTGCTTAGGGTCATTGTCTTGTTGGAAGGTAAACCTTCGGCCCAGTCTGAGGTCCTTAGCACTCTGGAGAAGGTTTTTGTCCAGGATATCCCTGTACTTGGCCGCATTCATCTTTCCCTCGATTACAACCAGTCGTCCTGTCCCTGCAGCTGAAAAACACCCCCACAGCATGATGCTGCCATCGCCATGCTTCACTGTGGGGACTGTACTGGACAAGTGATGAGCAGTGCCTGGTTGTCTCCACACATACCGCTTAGAATTAAGGCCAAAAAGTTCTATCTTGGTCTCATCAGACCAGAGAATCTTATTTCTCACCATCTCAGAGTCCTTCAGGTGTCTTTTAGCAAACTCCATGCGGGCTGTCATGTGTCTTGCACTGAGGAGAGGCTTCCGACAGGCCACTCTGCCATAAAGCCCTGACTGGTGGAGAGCTGCAGTGATGGTTGACTTTCTACAACTTTCTCCCATCTCCTGACTGCATCTCTGGAGCTCAGCCAAAGTGATCTTTGGGTTCTTCTTTACCTCTCTCACCAAGGCTCTTCTCCCCCGGTAGCTCAGCTTGGCCGGACGGCCAGCTCTAGGAAGGGTTCTGGTCGTCCCAAACGTCTTCCATTTAAGGATTATGGAGGCCACTGTGCTCTTGGGAATCTTAAGTGCAGCAGAATTTTTTTTTGTAACCTTGGCCAGATCTGTGCCTTGCCACAATTCTGACTCTGAGCTCTTCAGGCAGTTCCTTTGACCTCATGATTCTCATTTGCTCTGACATGCATTGTGAGCTGTAAGGTCTTATATAGACAGGTGTGTGGCTTTCCTAATCAAGTCCAATCAGTATAATCAAACACAGCTGGACTCAAATGAAGGTGATCTCAAGGATGATCAGAAGAAATGGAAAGCACCTGAGTTAAATATATGAGTGTCACAGCAAAGGGTCTGAATACTTAGGACCATGTGATATTTCAGTTTTTCTTTTTTAATAAATCTGCAACAATTTCAAAAATTCTTTTTTTTGTCTGTCAATATGGGGTGCTGTGTGTACATTAATGATGGAAAAAATTAATTTAAATGATTTTAGCAAATGGCTGCAATATAACAAAGAGTAAAAATTGAAGGGGGTCTGAATACTTTCCGTACTCACTGTATATGGAGTACTTTTATTGTTCAGGTGGGCTTTCTACTTGTACATGGCAGGTTAGGCTAATTGGCAAATCTAAATTGGCTCAACATGAATAAATGTATCCTCTGATGAAGGGGCATCCCAGCCCGGGTTGCCCAAAGAAAAGCTTAGGCTCCTCTGCAACCTTCTGTTGACATAAGAAGGTTTAAAAAATTAATAGATGGATGAATAAGCTTGAATTACGTATTGAAATATTTCTGCTTTTGCACACAATTGAGCCATATTACCCATGAAAAAAGCCAGCGCTAAATGTAGAAATAAATCACTGAAGAAGCAAAAGTGTTGAATGAAGATGCTGAACAGAAGCCAGACTGTTATTTCTTTCTGTCTGCATGTAAAGCACAATCTACAGAGTTACAACAGAAAGAGTTCTAGGAATGGGAGAAGTCTACTTTGTCAATCCATTCATTTTACTGTATATGCAACCTAAGCTGGCAGCTCTGTGATGATTATGCTTTTTAATTTCTTCAGTGCCTTCAGTGCCATCCAGCCATTCCTGTTAAGGGGTAAACTCAGAGATATGTAGGTGAATGATACTAGTTTGTCCTGGAGAAAGGACTTACAGTATCTGTCGGCCAGACCACAGTTTGTGTGGCGCAGGGACTGTGGCCCTGATGTGGATGTGAACAGTCCTGTCCCTTTTCTGTTTACTCTGTACTAGGGTTGTGTGGTATACCAGTACTGAAAAAGTACAGAAAAGCACAATTTTTAAAACCATATGGTACCAGCATTTTGTTCATTTTGGTGCTGGATGTAAATGGTAGCTTTCAAGCACCTTGTGCTCATTATTTGGAACTCCAATAGAGTGACCCACTTTTTAATTATTAAATTGAATATACTTTATGTATTATGTCTATCTGCAATCAAAAAGGGGCTTCATTCCTTTAATGTTGGTATTGACATCCTTCACCTCTTCTACAACTGTGATTGCCAGTGTGATTTACATATGCTGTAGGGTGCTGGACTGGTAACATCACTTCAGGAGAGGCTCAGCAAATTAAAAAGCTAATTAAAGGGTATTTTTGGTTACAGGACGCACTCCAGAACCCCAGGAAACAGTGATGAAGAAGAGAACTGAAACAAAGCTGAGAGCCATTATGAACAATGCTACACATCCTCTCTCTAATATGCAAACACTGAGTACTTTCAACCAATGAATTATTGTGCAGAAATTGTCAGGAAACACTATGGGAGCTCCTTTATACCAACAGCATTACGCCTGAATAATGCCTCACTGTGACTAGGACTACCAAGTCAGAAGTTTTCTTTCTTTTTAGTCATTGTAGTGTGTGTCCTGGCCACAGTGTACTGTATTTATATATGTATGTATGTATTTATTTAATGAGCTTCTGTGCAAACACAAATACTGTTCTATCTATCTATCTATCTATCTATCTATCTATCTATCTATCTATCTATCTATCTATCTATCTATCTATCTATCTATCTGTCTGTCTGTCTGTCTGTCTGTCTGTCTGTCTGTCTGTCTGTCTGTAGATTAAGGTCCAGGGAGTCATAACCCTTGACAGCAGCACTATATACAAGGCAGGAACAAACTCAGGGTGAGGTGAAGTCTAATTTAATTGCAGGCTAAGAAAAGACAAGAATAGCAATAATTTCTGTGCACACATCTCAAAATGTAAAGGGTAAGGTGAATGGTGACTCTTTATTGGCCTTGTGCGTTAGCATGGCTTGTGATGACTAGCACACAATCTAGAATGAAAAATGGCAACAATGATCCAATGTGCAGAAATCCAGCCGTCCATCATTTATCTATCACAGGGTCATGGAGGCCAAGGGCCTGATTTATTTATTTGGTTGACACCTTTATCCAAATTGACTTACATTTTTTAGGATAGAACTGGTTTTATTTCTTTTGTGTTTCTAATTGGTGGACAGGCAGGTCATGTGACTTGCACATTGTCACACATTGTCAGTGGTGAGATTTGAACCCACAACCTCAGAGTTGGAGGTCCAAAGCCTTAACCACTACACCACACTGCTTGATCGGGCAGCTTTGTCCATCCTAGTGGTGTCGATCATATTTTTTATTACAATGCCAGCCATGTGACTGTTAATGTGACCTGAATAAAGGATCAGAACAAGCTGTCGTGACTTAGGGAGACATTCACTAATATTTAGAAATCTGTCTTAAAGTCTTTCCACATATTAGAATGAAGAAACAAAGGTAAGGTAAATGGAAGTGTATTTAACAAGAATAAATTAAATTGAATTAATTTAACATACATATAAATCTGTTTATTTTATGTTTATAAGAATTACTTATGAATGCTTTGAAATCACATACATTATTTTGTGCAGCACCTCCAGACATCACTGATACAAAAAAAACAAAAAACACCCCCATATGATATGCCATTTATACCTTCGTGTCTGGTTATGCAGGACGACAAGCTTTTTGGAGTTTTCACATATTTATGGACTTAAAGAACTCTCGTTTTTATACCACGTTTTAACCACAGTTTGTACAAGAACTTACAGGATTATGATAAAGAGAAAACCAATAGGAACCTTCAGCAATAATGATCAGAAAGACTTGAAGTCCTGCACACCACGTGACGCCAGGGGTTCACCCCCTAATGGGATATGAAGCATCAGCGCTACTCCTTTTCAAAAAACTTTGCAAAAAATAGGGATTGGTAATATAGAAGTGTTGTTTTATGGTAGTTTGAGGTTGCTGATCACAAATACGATAATTCTTTTGATATTTGATTCTTTACCGGTGGTCCAAACCCTCTGAGAGCCACTCCCAGAAGATTAAAAAAGACAGAATTCAAAGGTAGGCATGTGGGGTATCGTTTCAGACTATTTCAAGTCAGTGATTACTAATATTATGTAATTTTTTATTTTTGATCCTTTACTAGGCATCTAGCTTCCCATCTTTGTAATGTGGATGGAAATCATAGAGAACTGACACAAGTAGATCTGATAGCTATGGGCCGCTTTCAGAGTGTGAAAAATGACAAATTTATATTACAATCGAGAATATTTAAACTTGAATCATTTCAATTGAAGCACATATTTTATATTTAAAATATCTGACGCAACTGTTATCATGTTCTTTTGAACACCCCAAATAAGTGCGGCTTACGCTAACTCAGAAAGAGCAGCGAATATCAAGAGTTTAATGATCAAATGGTAAAGGACTCCATTAAATCAAAAGCTTTTGTACAGGATCACAAAGAATCTGTTTACACGGGTTAAATAATCGAAGTAAATATTTTATCTAAATATCATTACCCGTTTCACTTGAAGAAAAGTAAACTTAGCTGTGTGCGAAGAGAATAACGCGACTTATCGGTGATCTGCTAGAAGGAAAGAAAACACGCGCATGTATTTCATCTGGGCATATGTGAGTGTTTAAGGGGATTCTTTAAAGACCGTATATGTTTGCATGAAGATTTTGAATCCATAACTTGTCTAAAGACGACGACGGGCTTGGCGGCTCCGCTTTAATATTCTCATCTGCTGTCTCATTTCCGAGTGCAGCGCTGAGGTGCGAGCGTCCGTCTGAGCCTCTGCCCTCACTCCCCTCTCCAACTTTGGGCTGACTTGGTAAAAGCGATAAGTGCAAACTTGTATATTTGAGTGCATTGCTTCTCAAAAGGTTGCCTTTGTAAATGTAATTTCAATATATTAAAAAATTTCGTTAAAGAACTATTTGCAGACGCTGTGCCGCAGTCGTTTTTGTCTTACATTATCAGCGTTGACTTTTCCATCCATTTTTTGACCGATTACATCCATTCTCACTGTCACAAATACATGCGTGTTCGGTTATCATATGACACGAAAATGCTCTTTGTACGCAGTGATTGCTGCTCAGGTTAGCTAGGGCCGGAGCTTCCTCTGGTAGCCCTGGGCGCATGGCAGGAGCCAACCCCGGACGGGTCGTTAGATCAAGCCGGGCACACTCACACCAACTGCTTAAAAATCGTCCATTACTTCAAAATAGCAGAGCTCGTGAGATAAAAGTCAAACAAGCTCTTTCAAACTAGTGATTACAAAGAAGTGATCCTTACTCTTTTGGTTAAAGCAAACTTATTTAACAAAATAAGTAATTGGAAATGTGTTCGCCGTAAAAGTATGTAACTATATAATATATATATATATATATATATATATAAAGTATCTTTTATAATATAGCGAAAGCCAGGAGTGTTCAGCAAGACGCCTGTACATCTGGCGCTGTAGTGTACTCAGTGAACTGAGGTAATCGCCGACTTACCCGCCGCTGTCGGCGAATATAACGCCAAGAAAAGAAAAAGACAGCGAGCTGGGAGATATCGGGAGCCATGCCGCTTCACAAGATGGAAACAAAAGAGTCCAGAATCAGCCACAAATGCTTCCCAGCCTGCCAGAACCACCGCAAATCTTCCCAAATATTTACTCACTGAGACATTTCTTTGAACGGCGTTTGCAAATACTAGGAAATGCGCCGGGACTTTAGACTTGGAAGGAGTTACTCAAACAACATTTGTGTGTTTATTTAGGCAGAAAGAAGCAACCATCGTCATCATCATCATCTTCATCATCATCTCAAAGGGTCTTACTTTGATAAAATGAATCCATCCATTAACGGAATCCGCGTTTCTGCACAAAGCAGTAATTAACACTGGACACATCAGCCGGTAAAAAAAATATGCAGTTCGGTGAAAACATAAATCACGTAGAGAATACCCTGGAAACTAAAAAACGGATGCTGATTTTCTTTTCTTTTTTGAAATTTACCAGATTGATAGACATGTCTAGTTGTTGCTAACATTTACTTAGCTAACACTATATACTCAGTTAATTCTAGGTAATATCCAAAAACTGTACCCACAAATCTGATGAGTTTGTAAACTAAATTAATTTAAATACATAATAAACATTGAAAGCAATGCAGTGTAAAAGGTTAGATTATTAATAACATCCAATATTAATCAAGCAATTCAACTCTGTTGACAGCTTCAGTTTCTTTTCTTGCATGCTTAATAATGATCCTGGCCTATGTTGGTGGCACAGAAGCTTTAAAGATTTTAAGGCTCCCAGTTCATTCCTCACCATTGGTTTGCTGTGTAATTCTGAGGAAATCAGCGCACCAGCTTGTCAGGAGTACTGACATTCTAACTTGTCTAACAAACATATTGTACAACCCCAACAGACCAGAATGTATGGAAATTCATAACTTCACATAGCTTAATATAAAACACAAGGCAGCTCACCTGATGTGTCCATACCTTAGTTAGGCTCCCAGGTTCTGAAACCTTGTGGAACAAAACCTGGAGAAAAATTGCAGTATACACTCTTTAAAAAATGGTTCTTTGGCACTTAAATGGTTTTTTACTGGGTTGTGTGGTTCCTCATTGAAGAAAGCACCATTTCATTCAAGGGAGGGTACTTTGTATATGAAGTTGTTTCTTTGTGCTTCTTAATTTGTGGAAAAAAAACTCTGAAATATTTTATGTAAGGCAGGCCTCCTAGCAGGACATTAACAAATTAAGAAAACCTGAAGTTAGCTTGCGTCACTATAAGTATGCATTGACAGTCCTTTCAAAATCAGGACCCAATGGTACTTCACAGCTCTGTTACAATCTGTTCATAGTTATTTACTGTATGGAGCCCGTTATTGATCTAAATAAATAAATGATGGTTCTTTCAGGACCCTTCATATGGATGGGTCTTTTGGGAACCAAAAATGTTTCCCCTTTGGCATTGCTCTGAAAAACCACTCTGGTGCCATTATTTTTAAGAATGAACTTAGAAACTCAGGAAGTATTGTAGATACAAATGAGCTGAATCCTGTCCTTGTAAGTCACTATGGACCAAAGTGTTGTTGTCTCGACTGCAAAACCTCTCACAGTTGCCAGAGTGCACATTTTGGCACAGTGGGTAACACTGCTGCCTCACTAATCTAATGTCCTGGGGTCAAATCCCAGGCTTGATCATTGTCTGCATGGTGTTTGTATGTTCCTTGCATGTGTCCATGGGCATTCCTGGGGTAGACCCTTTTCGTCGCACTCCCCCAAAGATGTGCTGGTTAGATTGATTGGTTAATCAAATTGCCCTGTGAGTGTGTGTATGGAATGAGCCCTGCCATGGCTGGCGTCCTGGGCTGGTGTCCCAGGCTGTTTCATGAATTGCTCCCAGCGCTGCCCGATTAGGTTACAGTCCCTCTGAAATCCTAGATTCTAAGAATATTGTGACTTATTATTATTTATACGTCTTGTGCGTATGTGCAAATAAATATGAAGTGTCATTAAAACTGCTGCATGTTTAGTGACATGTTTTATAAGAATTACAGTTTTTACTAAAGCTAGGGCTCATTATATCAGAAAAGGCAAACCAAACTGTGTAGCTTAGCATTCTGTTTCTGATTCGTGCTTCTTTTTCAATGAAAGTAGGGTATTATATTATGCCCACAAAGTGGTGGTGGTCTATTTTCTTTTTGTTATTTCTAGAGCAAAATATTAAAAACTTACATTTAGTCCATTTTAAAAATGAGCTTCTGAGGCTGTTTTTTTTTTTTTCTTTTTTAATAAGGGAAAGGACAGCGTGATTATAAGCTTTCACCTTTTTTCTTTATTTTTTTGTAATCTTTTGATACACATGGCTGAAGGCTTTTCTGTTCAATTGTGCTGTTAAAGTGGCCCCTTCTGCAACATGCAACCCTTAAAAAGAAAAAGACACAAAACCAGAGTAGGGTAGACATTTTCTTCATATGCTGAGTTATTTAAATGAGATCAAACTATTAATTTAGATCTGATTATTGAAAAAACAGTAACAAATTAGTCTGATTAGGTTCAGATTTTAGATTTTAATTTTAAATTTAGTTTAAGGAAATAAATGTAATCTTATTAGGACATATACTGTTTATTTACATAAAACATTGTTTCTATTTCACCTTCTTATGAGTGTTTTCATGTGTTTTAATCAAGCATGTCAATGATCTGTAGAGTCCTCTTGCTCAGTAGTCAACTGTGACGCAGACATTTGGGTGCATACTGAAAAATACTAAAATGTATGCAATAAAAAAAAAAAAAAAAAAGGAAAGCTAAAAAACAAAATCTGTGATAAAAAAGGTCAAAATTGTAGACATGAAAATATTGCACCATGTCATCCAAAGAACTGTTCATACCTGCTGCATGCTCTTAATAATAAGGATAGATGCTTATGAGGGAATCTAATAGAAAGGCAAAATGGGATTAATGGGAACCCCGGATGGTCCACCTAAGCCAAAAGAAAAATGGGTGATGCAGACACTCAATAGCATCAGCAGACTCTCTTTATATGCCCTTGAAATGGCAAAACACAATAGGCAATAAAGTAAGTTAGTAAAATAAGGTGGTTTATTACAAAAATAGCAAGCATAAGGAGGGATAATGCAAGGGAGAACTCAAACTAAAGGTGCACACCCTTAAACCCACTGGCCTTCCAGGCCCAGACTAACTGATGAGGTGCCAGCAGCACTTACCCCCCTGAACCCAATAGCAGCACATTCCTGTTGCTCCCCTCCGGCACCAGCTGGCATCTCTGACTCCCACCATTTGAACTCTTGTCCAGCTCTCTGGCATCTCTAAGTTCAATGGCCTCCTGCAACGTTTAAGCCCTAAATACTTCTGGGGTAACTTCTTTGAGTACAAGTTCCTTTAATATTTGCAATATATTTTATAAAATAATCTAAACGAGTACTGAATTTCCCAAACTCACACATTTTATGTCTGAGATGATACTAGAGCTCATTTCTTCATATTCTATAAAAGATGACCACAAATCACCAAATGTACAACACTCTTTTAAGAAAGAACAATGCCTGACTGTTCCAAGTTCTTATCTTTAAATCACTTAAAAAAGGAGGGAAAATACATTTAAGGAGATTTTAGTCAGTTTATTAATATTTTAGCTAATTTCATTGAAAGAAGTTTCTGCTATTTCAAAAAGACTATGGGGAAACAGAACAAGACTAACACAAAAGGTCTTGTGTCCTGTAGTGGCTGTTATAGCAATGGGTGTCAGGATCCCCTGCAGTTGGGCACATTTCTGTTTCTTCCTTTGTATTTCAATTGCAAGACTGTTTTCAATATTTTTCATCCATCTGTTACATAAATTTATTAAATTAAATTCAGTGGTTTTGTAGCAAAACAACAACAACACATATTTAAACAAATACGTAAAAATATGTATTGTACACAATTGTGTTCCGTTCTCATTGGATGTGGATTATTGATTGAATGTCATCTTCCGATGTTCTTTAAATAGCTCCTGGGGCAGAAGAGGCAGAACCTCTAGAGTAAAAACCAGAACTGGCATCACAGTTTGTCTAGGAACTCATTCTTCAGTCTGTCGGTGAAAGAAAAGCAAGCATTAGCAACTGTGGATCCTCAAGTGCTTGAAGAGGTGGGATTATCTTGCTATAGATTGTATTATATATATATCCATCCATCCATTTTCCAACCCGCTGAATCCAAACACAGGGTCACGGGGGTCTGCTGGAGCCAATCCCAGCCAACACAGGGCACAAGGCAGGGAACCAATCCCGGGCAGGGTGCCAACCCACCGCAGGACACACACAAACACACCAAGCACACACTAAGGCCAATTTAGAATCGCCAATCCACCTAACCTGCATGTCTTTGGAATGTGGGAGGAAACCGGAGCGGCCGGAGGAAACCCACGCAGACACGGGGAGAACATGCAAACTCCACGCAGGGAGGACCCGGGAATCGAACCCAGGTCCCCAGATCTCTCAACTGCGAGGCAGTAGCGCTACCCACTGCGCCACCGTGCCGCCCGTATTATAAATATATATATATATGTATATATATCCAACATCTGTCTGTATGTCTGTCCACTTTTCACGAGAGAACTACTTAACAGATTTAGATCAGGTTTTTTTGTATAATTTGCTTGAACATTCCAGTTGATTTTGCGACTTCTCTCATCATGGTAAGTATCATAGTCTGCTTGCAGTACCGATTTATTTGCACAAATCCAAGAGAGAGGCTGCAGGACGAAGGGAGGGGGGCGGTGCCCTCCTCACTCATGTGTCAGCTTCCATTCAAGTCAGTGTACCCCTCGCCATGTGTTGGAGCGTACCTTGTCTCCACTTAGCTAGTGATACCTGTTTTGTTCAACAGACATTATCATCTAAAGATTGTTAAGGAGTAACGCTTAAATGTTTTTGAGTGAGAGATCAGAGCTATGTGTGTTTTAGAGGGTACCTGCTCATTGCCAGAGATATCACGGCCATGTGCTTTTCTCCTCATGTGGGGGATGCTCTCCCATCAGAGATGAAGACAACCAGATACAGTGCCAACATTTGACTTTGGAGCATACCTACCTTCTGCTTGGCCAGAATAACATTTTTTTTTTATTGACTTTTAAAGTTTGTCCTGTTTTACTACTGCATGGGCAGAGCCGCAGGGGACAGCTAGTAAAAAAAATATATATATATATATATATATATATATATATATATATATATATATATATATATATACTCTCTACATGCATACAAAAACATTGCAAAGCTGTCAGAAGTAAGGTCTCACAATATCTGATATACGCACGCACAAGTTCAACCTGACACACGTTTATCTGTATATGGTGCAAGTAAAATTCAGGGCTAATACTAAAAGTGCCAGGGAGCTAGCTGAATCACCAGTAACTCGGACTTGACCCTAGCATTTGCCGGCTTAAAAGGAAGAACATCTAAATAATAAGAGGGACTTTATGACAAACAACTTCCGAACTCCACCTTATTCATCCACTACCCCTTGCACCCCCACCCCCTCATTTGCTATATATTGCTTTGATTCCTGTTTGTCTAATCA